>NC_091756.1:55251340-55378840 GCF_043380555.1 Nothobranchius furzeri | reverse complement strand
AAGTAGTGTGTTTAAATTTTAAATGTAACCCTACTTACTGGGTCATACAGCGTCCCACTGACATCAGCACCATAAAGAGGAGGATTAATGGTCAGGTTCTTCCAAAACTTTCTCTCAAGGTCATCGAAATCCACATATCTGGGACTGCAAAACCTGCAGGTCAGATTATTTAGATGGTCAAAAAAAACATTTTCATTTTCATTCACTTATTAAACACAATTTGAAAAACAACCCCTCTGTAAAAACTGACTTTTCTAAGCTGGAGGTCTTGCGAAACTCGTGTACAGTCATTGGCTTCTTCTGGATGTTGTACTGTGTGAACAGTCCCGACTGACCGGTAACCACCTGCTGAATTGGAGCAGGAATCACCAGGTCATCCACGTTGTCATAGGACTTTCTGGGTTTCCAGCCTTTAGGGGGAATAATCTGGAAGAGAGGCCCACATACAGACGTACCAGAGCAGTCAAGCATCAAGAGAGTTGAATTCATTGTTTCACTTCATATGAATATTTAACTGGTAAAAAATTGTATTTTATTACCCATTCCATTTAAAAACTGATCAACACTTAGAAATAATTTAAGAATAAATATAATAAACAGGGGATGGTATGGCGTGACGGGGACACTTCCAACAACAGATAAAATCCTGCAGGATTACACTTCTCGTAGGGCGGGGCGATATGACCTAAAATCAAAATCACGATATATTTCACCTCGATAACATAAATGGACGATAACTACAAATATGCACAGAAACAGAAGTTGTCCACTAGAGGGGGCTGTCACGTGTACTGTATTACGGTGGTACAGCTTCCTAAAGGGACATGAATGTTGCCAACCTACACACCTTTTCATTTTTAAATAACACATTTATTGACATGGGAATAATTATATAGATAAGTCAGAAATTTAGAAAACGGTACATTTTAAATTTACTGTCCAGCCCTAACTTCTCGTTACTACCCGTCTTATGGGCCATTCCCATCTGTATCGGGTCGGCCCGGGCCGGGTAGCGTAGGTTGTTTACATATCTGGGTGGCCTGGTATTTTTCCGGGCCAACCAAGGCTCATTCTCAGCCCTCTTCTGGAGGGGGTCTGCTTCAGGCCGACCAGGGCCAACACACCCACTGCTGACAGCAAATTCACACCTTCCATTAGAGCAAGCCTCTGATTGGTGGGTAGAATCAGCCCACATGGGCTTAAGGCAAGCATGTGTGGGATCAACCGGGCCAGGCTGGGGCCGACTGGGGCTACCCGGCCCGGGCCGACCCGGTACAGATGGGAATGGCCCATTAGTAAAACTGACGTTTTTGTTTTCTTGGGCTTGGGTTAGACTGTGTAGAAAGTAAATGTTTTATCTGTCAAAAATAATTCACAAAAGAGACGTTTTATCATAGGAATGAATGGAGAAGAGCATTTCCTTCATGACTTTTTTCTAATTAACTTACAACATTGAAAACATGAACACGATGAAGCTTATAAATATGTCACTGTAAACACTATACATAAATAAACATCCATCCATCCATCCATCCATCAAATGTGTTAAGGAGGAAGAGGAAGAACAAGATTTTTATGGCACCCTACAAGATAACAGGCACGTTTACAGAGGGCGGCAGATGCACCAAGCCTGTGGTTTGTATGTTTGTTAGTTTCTATGTATTCTACCTACATTTTTCAGTGTTGATTATGTTGGAAAAAAATATTTAGAGATGTCTGCATAGGTTCTGTAACTTCTGCGAAGGAAGTTACAGATTTACAGAAACCCGTGAAACAAAAATGGCCCTAATATTTTCAAGTGAAAGCCTTGTTTGTCCTGGTAATTTATGTAGTCATCAAAAGTCATTTGTCACCACAAAGCATCACAACAACACAACGCCTAAGAAACAGCCCACTTACTTTAGCCATCCCAGCTCTGTGTGCTCCTTGTGACTCCATGTAGGCCACATATTGGACAAAGTCCTTAAATTCTTCTTTGGAGGGGGAGAATGTCATCACCCCAGGACCCAGGTTCTGGGCTGGCGTGTCTGTGGTCATCTTGGGACTTTAGCTACATCAGCTCTGATTGGAAGAAAACATGGACACATCAGGTTCTGTACTCACTGTCCCAGATGAAGTAGTCTGTCTTTTATCAGTTTGTTCTAATTAGATGTAAGTGATCCAGTTTGAGTTGGCTCGTGGAGACCAATACCTACCGATCATGAGCGGCTCATGTAACAGAGCTAGGCACTTTACCAGTAGCCTTAATGCTGTTAGACTCATGACTGAACTGTGAACATCAGCTAAAAAACATACACAAACATGTTGGTTCTTCCCTGCACCCCGACACACCGTCACATCATTAAAATGAGCAGATGTGATCATTACCAGTACGACATTATTAAGTAAACATTCACTAGAAAGACTGCACTGCAGGGGGCATCTGTTGATGAGACTTAAACATTTTCATCCTCTTTTGAACACGTCATCAGATCTCTGTGGAAATGAAGACAAACATACTGGCAGTTTGGGGAGTATGAGTCTTGTGTCCACATACATCCTTTTATCTTTTACAGCCCAGATGTATTCACAAATTAACTGTGCTGCTGCAACAAGTGAATTTCCCCCTGTGGAAGCAATAAAGTCTATTCTATTCTAAATAATCACACTGCATCCTTAACTACATAGCTGAATAAGTTTAGAGGAATCATTTGGTTTAGCTGAGACGATGAAGCTCCTCAGATGTGAAGGAGAAAGAGGAGACTCCTGCTCTCACTCGCTGTTTGCTTTTTACGTTTTCCATCTTTTAGGGTGGTGATTTGCATGTGTTATCTTTATATTACAGACCCAGCTTGCCAAATCTAGCCATCCACGATACTGTCAATAATATAGTGTGTGACTTAAAACATAAAAGGTCATCGCTAAATTTAAATGAGAAGATAATTTCCTAGTGTTAACCCTCTGGGGTCCAGGGTGTAATTTGCAGTTTTTGCCTAATTTAGTTTTCCTTTGTGTTTCCAAAATAAAAACCATAACCACTGCCTTATGTGGTATCAATCTTTTCAGCACAACCTGAATTTATACTTATTTTTTATATTTGGACATAAAGGGGTTGCATATTAGACCTCAAATCACTCAAAACATAAAATCCAAATTGGAAAAAAGTTGTTTATTTTACTGTGAAACCAACAAACATTTATGACAAAAGTTTTTTATAATTTAGAATGGTAATCTAGACTGTACATTTACAAAAAATATGAATAAATATAGCAAATAATTAAAAAAATAAAGATTAGCCCTCTGGGGTCCAGGGTGTAAATCACCGTTTTTGACTCATTTTGGTTTTTCTTTTCTATTTTCTAATAACAACAATAAATATTGCCTTATAGGGTATCATTTTTTTTTCAGGAAAACCTGGACTATCTGAATTTATACTTATTTTATTAATTTGGCAATAATGTACATGCATTTTGGAGTGGGGAGTGGCTCTGTCTCACGCTGCAGAGATCGAGATCTGACAGCTGCGCGGCGCCGCCCACTCCTCTGGTTGTATCTCCGAGGAGCTGCATCTCTGCCTTCATCCTCTACCTCATCATGACCCAACTCTTCTATGAGGAAGGATGGATCTGCCACATCGTCATCAACATCCTCGTTATTTGCCTCAGACTCTGGCTGCGAGTCTCCGTCCAGTTCATCTGTTTCCAGTTCAAAAAACAGCCGTACTATCTGAACTGCCTGGTGGACATTTATCCTTCTCATCATCCTTTATTAAAGCCTAATAAAAGCCTACTAAACTGCAGAGACAATATATCTGTCCGGATCGCTCCAAAATAGGAAGTTTACCATCAATATCTGTCTAATTGTTTGTTGTTACTCCGTTTGCGCCACTCCTTTCCCCGCGAAGCGGCTCCTTTTTGCGCACATCTCGTTACTCGTGCGGCCTTCCTCTCTCTCTCAGCTACATAATGATACTTTTTATCAGTTGAATATGTGAGACTTCCACCAACAGCAAAAGGATCTCATGTTTTTGTGGGTTTTTTATGTTCACAAGCACATTCCCTCTCACGGATTACTAAACTGCTGTTTGACAAGTTATCAGATTGTCTAAAAATAGGTCGTTTTTTAGTTTAGTATAACTCCGCTTTTACGCTGCCTATTAACAACATTTAAAA
The DNA here is from genome assembly GCF_043380555.1 of Nothobranchius furzeri. Classification (NCBI taxonomy): domain Eukaryota; kingdom Metazoa; phylum Chordata; class Actinopteri; order Cyprinodontiformes; family Nothobranchiidae; genus Nothobranchius; species Nothobranchius furzeri. The sequence continues at coordinate 55,374,689 of NC_091756.1, read as the reverse complement.
ACTGGGGTGTAGTCTCCTTTTAAAGCTGAATTGAAACTGAAACTCAGGGAGGCGGAGTCTTGCTGCTAGAGCGTCCCAAATCAGACCTGTTCAAAAGACGCGGATACGCGTCCATGGACCACAGAGGGTTAACCTGCACAATAGAACACAGGGACTACAAAGTTCCCACTTTGCAGAAATAAATGCTCTGTACAGAGTTTTTGGCAAAATCAAAAATATCATTCTTGTCATTTTTTTAAATGTTGATTGAGGGTTTTATCACCTTCTCCTAATTTGCAGCATCTGTTACCATAGAGACAGGCTCAGGTAAGAAGTGAACCAGTTTGTCACCAAGTCACTAAACACATCATTAGAGCAGGCCTTTGGTACTGAAATGAGGTGAATGTAACGTCAGAAGAACACCACCACATGCCTTATTGATATGAGGCATGTGGTGGTGGTGTGGACACTGTATCATTATTAACTTCATTCAACGCGATTGACAAAATTTTTTCTACGATGAGAACGGAGAAGGGGGCTCCCACCTGTCCCGAGGGGACATTCGCATCAGGATATGCACTCGATTCTTGGGAGGTCTGGCGAATCGTGTGCCTCTCTCAGCTGTCCATCGAGGACGTGGAAGATTTGTGGATGTTCGGCCTGATGATCACTGGATTTCTCCTGATTGGAGTGGGAGGATATCTGGTTTTCTGGAAATTTGGGAAGACGGGAGCGATTGGAGTGCAACCCGTGCCCACGGAATGTGCCGCTCGGGCGGTGACCTCACAGACTGGGACGTTACTCGAGGTGAACCGTAAGCTGGACAATGTCCTCGCGGCATTGCCTGTGATAGTACGCGAGATGGATTTGATCTCGGAGAGGGTCGCCGGACGATGCGGGGATGTTTAGAATGTAAAATTGGCTTCACTGGTGGACATGAATGACCACTTAGAGACTCCAAGGCGGAGGGGAAATTTATCTCTGCCTGCCCTAAACAAAGTCATGTTTATCCTTATCTGACGCCATAGCAGCCTCTCACGGCTGCCTCAACACACCCCCCACGAAAGGAGGAATGCCGACAGATGCTGTGTCCCGACCTTCACCCTCTTCCTTCAGACTGACATGTCTGCGGGAACTTCAATGTGCTCTCTGGTCCTTATCTCTCCCTCCCACCTGTTGGTCTGCAGCTGGTCGATGCGCCGCAGTGGCAGCTCCCATTGGAGGCTTCAGGATCCCGCCCAACCCCGCCTCCCCATCGGACTCTGATGTTGTATCTGTGCTGTTTTGTGCTTCCATGTTGAAAGGAGTTTTTTTGTATAATAGAGTTACTCCCCGCTGGGGATAACTCTGCTATGCCTTTTTTTACCTACCCCCACTTATCCTCATGTAACACCCTTTTCATCTATCTATTAAGGTAGCGCGACTCATGTTGCGAATGACCGCAGTCACCAATTCTTGTTATGTGTCTTACCCACGTATGTCTGATCTTTGAATTGTGTGTGCTGAAACAGAATTTTCATTTCTCTGTATGTCCTGCACATGTGGTAGAAAATGACAATAAACGCTTCATCATCATCATCATCTTCATCATCATCAACTTAACCAAAGCTGAGACAAAATGTAAACGTTAAGTGAAAACCAGCCATCCAACAGCTGTTTTTGCACTTTATTGGTCTTACATGTTTACATGCTTCACTTAAGGCACTCGAGGAGTACAGACACATCCCTCTTTCGCTCCCTTATCTTTTTTTTCCCCCAAGGCTCTTTGTCCTACAGAGCGCTTCTCTGCATTTCTTCTGAAAAACTCTATTTTTTTTTTTACTAACCATGGATTTGATAAACTGGTCATTCAATGCGATCGATACGATTTTTTAAACAATGAGAATGGAGCAGGGGGCTCCCATATGTCCACAGGAGACACACCCGGTGGGATATATGCTGGATTCCTGGAAGGAGTGGAAGATCATATGCCTCTCCCAGCTGTCCATCGAGGACATCGAAGACATGTGGATATTTGGTCTGATGATCACTGGATTTCTCCTGATTGGAGTGGGAGGATATCTGGTTTTCTGGAAATTTGGGAAGACGGGAGCGATTGGAGGGTGACCCGCACCCACGGAAAGCACCGTTCGTGTGGAGACTTCTCAGACTGGGACGTTACTCGAGGTGAATCATAAGCTGGACAATGTTCTAGCTGCGATACCGGTATTAGTGCGCAAAATGGATGTCATCACGGAGAGAGTCACCGGACAATATGGGCAAGTTTAAAACCCAAAATTGGCTTCACTGAAGGACTGGAATGATCAGTTTAAAGACTGAAGGCAGAGAGGAAAATTATCTCAGCCTGACCCAAACAAATTCTTGTTATCTGAATCTGACGCCCTGGTAGCCTTGAGCTGCAAGCAACTAAAACCCCCACAAAGGAATGCAGACAGATGCTGTGAAAACCCGACCTCGCCTTCGGATTGGTGGGCTTCTGCCTGGAAAGGTCATCAACTGGAGGAGTCAATGTGCTCTTTGCTTCTCCCAAGATCTCCATCCCACCTGTGACTGTACAGTAGATGAGCGCCAAAGATGGCTGCTCTCGCTGGGGGAAACAGGATCCCAGCCCCCCCCCCCCCCCCCCCGCCTTCCTATTGGAGTCTCATGTTATGTTGTGTTGTCTGAAGTAGGGCTGCGACAAACGATTATTTGGATAATCGATTAATCGGATGGGGTCTCGACACGATTAATCGATTAATCGGATTACATAGGGACATTTTTAAAAACTGCTAGGGAAACGTTATTTCTCTCCTTCCTTCACTTTATTAAACACAACATTATTAGAAAACAGTTCAATAGCAGAAAAACAACATGCCATCACCTAAACTGTCTTATAAGGTGTATAGACAGAGACCCTAAGCTACACCTATCTGTGACCTAAAATGCTTGGTCCAAAATAAACAGCTTAAAGAGCAAGTCAACCCCTACCAGAGTCTAACTCCACTCCCACTTCACGTTTGAAAAATGCAACACATGCTGTTGCCTGGCAGACCGAGAGGGCAGAGCCGCTAACAAATACACACACACACACACAGGCTCACGACAGCATTGTGACATCATAATGTACCAGTTTACATCATAGCATACTTCTTAGCCAATAGCGGTGGCAGATTTAAATTAAAATACAGTGCAGAGTTTTTACCTGACAACGGCACAACACTGCCAGTTTTAGGCAGAATATTTAAATTTAAACTCCTCCTTGAACCGTCACTCCTCCTTGAACCGTCGCTCCTCCTTGAACCGTCACCTTATCGTGGTGGAGGAGTTTGAGTGCCCTAATGATCCTAGGAGCTATGTTGTCTGGGGCACTTAGTGCCCCTGGTAGGGTCTCCCATGACAAATTGGTCTTAGGTGAAGGGTGAGACAAAGAACGGTTCGAAGGATCTTTCATGGCGGTTAAAATGAAGAGTCGGAGTACCCGGCCCGGAGGGTTACCGGGGTCCCACCCTGGAGCCAGGCCTGGGGTTGGGGCCCGTGAGCGAGCGCCTGGTGGCCGGGCTTTCGCCCATGGGGCCCGGCCGGGCCCAGCCCGAACCGGATACATGGGCTTGTCCAACTGTGGACCCACCACCCGCAGGAGGAACATGAAGGGTCCGGTGCAATGCGAATCGGGTGGCAGACCAAGGCGGGAGCCTTGGCGGTCCAATCCCCGGACAAGAAAGCTAGTTTTTGGGACATGGAACGTCACCTCGCTGGCGGGGAAGGAGCCGGAGCTTGTGGCAGAGGTTGAGCGGTACCGGCTAGATATAGTCGGACTCACCTCGACACATTGCATTGGCTCTGGAACCCGAGACCTGGAGAGGGGTTGGACACTCTACTTTGCTGGAGTTGCTCCGGGTGAGAGGCGGAGGGCTGGGGTTGGCTTTTTGTTAGCTCCGAGACTCTCTGCCTGTGTGTTGGGGTTTACCCCGGGGGACAAGAGGGTAGCTTCCTTGCGCCTTCGGGTCGGGGAACGGGTCCTGACTGTTGTTTGTGCTTATGGGCCAAATATCAGTTCAGAGTACCCACCCTTTTTGGAGTCCCTGGGACGAGTGCTAGATAGTGCTCCATCAGGGGACTCCATTGTCCTGCTGGGGGACTTCAATGCTCACGTGGGCAATGACAGCTTGACCTGGAGGGGTGTGATTGGGAGGAACGGCCCACCTAATCTGAACTCGAGCGGTGTTTTGTTATTGGACTTCTGTGCAAGCCGCAGTTTGGCCATAACGAACACCATGTTCGAACATAAGGATGCCCACCGGTACACTTGGTACCAGGGCAGCCTAGGTCACAGGTCGATGATAGATTTTGTAGTCGTATCATCTGACCTGCGGCCGTATGTTTTGGACACCCGAGTGAAGAGAGGGGCGGAGCTGTCAACTGATCACCACCTGGTGGTGAGTTGGATCAGATGGCAAGGGAACATGCCGCGTAGACCTGGCAGACCCAAACGCATAGTGAGGGTCTGCTGGGAACGCCTGGCAGAAGAACCTGTCAAGACGGTCTTCAACTCCCACCTCCGGCAGAGCTTTGACCACGTCCCGAGAGCAGTGGGGGACATTGAGTCCGAGTGGGCCTTGTTCCACTCTGCGATTGTCGAGGCGGCTGTTGCTAGCTGTGGCCGTAAGGTGGCCGGTGCCAGTCATGGTGGCAACCCCCGTACCCGCTGGTGGACACCAGAGGTTCGGGGAGCCGTCAGGCTGAAGAAGGAGGCCTACAGGGCGTGGCTGGTCTGTGGGTCTCCGGAGGCAGCAGACAGGTACCGGATAGCCAAGCGGGGTGCAGCAGTGGCAGTTGCCGAGGCAAAATCTCGGGCGTGGGAGGAGTTTGGTGAGGCCATGGAGAAAGACTATCGATCGGCTCCAAAGAGGTTCTGGCAAACTGTCCGGCGCCTCAGGAGAGGAAGGCAGCAACTCGCTCACACTGTTTACAGTGGGGATGGGGAGCTGCTGACGTCAACTGAGGCTATAGTCGGACGGTGGAAGGAATACTTTGAGGAGCTCCTCAATCCCACCAATGCGCATCCCGAGGAGGAACCAGAGCTGGGAGGCCTGGGGATGGACTGTCCGATCTCGGGGGCAGAAGTTGCTGAGGTAGTCAAACAACTACACAGCGGCGGAGCCCCGGGGGCGGATGAGGTTCGTCCTGGGTATCTCAAGGCTATGGATGTTGTAGGGCTGTCATGGTTGACACGTCTCTACAACATTGCGTGGTCATCGGGGGCAGTTCCTAGGGAGTGGCAGACCGGGGTGGTGGTCCCCATCTTTAAGAAGGGTGACCTGAGGGTGTGTTCCAACTATAGGGGGATCACACTCCTCAGCCTCCCTGGAAAGGTCTACGCCAAGGTACTGGAGAGGAGGGTCCGATCGATAGTTGAATCTCAGATAGAGGAGGAGCAATGTGGTTTTCGTCCTGGCCGTGGAACTGTGGACCAGCTCTATACCCTTGCAAGGGTGATGGAGGGGGCATGGGAGTTTGCCCAACCAATCCACATGTGTTTTGTGGATTTGGAGAAGGCTTATGACCGTGTCCCCAGGGGCACCCTGTGGGGGACGCTCCAGGAGTATGGGGTGGGTGGCTTTCTGTTAAGGGCCATTCAGTCCCTTTACCAGAGGAGCGTGAGTTTGGTCCGCATAGCCGGTAGTAAGTCGGACCTGTTCCCAGTGAGGGTTGGACTCCGCCAGGGCTGCCCTTTGTCACCGGTTCTGTTCATCACTTTTATGGACAGAATTTCTAGACGCAGCCGTGGTGTGGAGTGTGTCGAGTTTGGTGGCAGGAGAATCTCGTCTCTGCTTTTTGCGGATGATGTGGTCCTCCTAGCTTCATCCAGCTCTGACCTTCAGCTCTTGCTGGGTAGGTTCGCGGCCGAATGTGAAGCGGCTGGGATGAGGATCAGCACCTCCAAATCTGAGACCATGGTTCTCGACCGGAAAAGGGTGGCTTGCCACCTCCGGGTCGGGGGAGAGGTCCTACCTCAAGTGGAGGAGTTTAAGTATCTCGGGGTCTTGTTCACGAGTGAGGGTAGGAGGGATCGGGAGATCGACAGGCGGATTGGTTCGGCGTCTGCAGTGATGCGGACGCTGAGCCGATCTGTCGTGGGGAAGAGGGAGCTGAGCCAGAAAGCCAGGCTCTCGATTTACCGGTCGATCTACGTCCCAATCCTCACCTATGGTCATGAGCTTTGGGTAATGACCGAAAGAACGAGATCGCGGATACAAGCGGCCGAAATGAGTTTCCTCCGTAGGGTGGCCGGGCTCAGCCTTAGAGATAGGGTGAGGAGCTCGGACATTCGGGAGGGACTCGGAGTAGAACCGCTGCTCCTCCGGATCGAAAGGAGCCAGTTGAGGTGGTTTGGGCATCTGGTCAGGATGCCTCCTGGACGCCTCCCCGGGGAGGTGTTTCGGGCATGTCCTGCCGGCAGAAGGCCCCCGGGTCGACCCAGGACACGTTGGAGAGGTTACATCTCCAATCTGGTCCGGGAACGCCTTGGGGTCCTGCCGGAGGAGCTGGTGGACAAGGCCGGGGAGAGGACGGCCTGGAGCTCCCTAGTTGGGATGCTGCCCCCGCGACCCGGACCCGGATAAGCGGAGGAAGACGAGACGAGACTAAGATGCACTGAAGTGCCAAATTATTGACGACACGTGTCTGCAGCACGATTAGACACTCGTTTATTTAGTTTATCAGCAAAAAAAAAAGTTTATTTGGGGGTGACTTGCTCTTTAAGGGCAATTCTCATCTGTTTTGGTTGATCTCATCTGTAGACATTTATTATAATTGGGGGTGTCAAACAACTAATTTTGAAATGTAATTAAACATAGGCTGTGAATTAATCAAAATTAATCACTATTTCCAAAAATGACTGAAAAAATACCAAATAAAACTAAAGTAAATGAATGCCATCCTCCTTGTGATGATGCCCTGGGCAACTGCCATAAAGTCACATCAAGAAATGCGGCTGATCATTCCAATGATCCCAAATAGACTCACATTAGGCCACATGAAAGCAACTGAACCCAAAAATATATTAACCAGTATATAACTGCACTCTCACACAACACGCCTGCAGCAACAGTTAGGACTCCTCCCTCCCTTTTAAAAGCGTTTTTGCTTCTGAGGACATTGTGGCTGTAAAGCCACATGCTAGTAGTCTGGCCCCGGTGTGATCAACCAGTTTCGGCGGGAATGTGACGGCGGAACCGGTTCGCAGCAGCGCGAGTGCGCCTCCTGCCCATCCAATAGCGTCGCGCTTACGGTTTTATAGACTTTTTTTAAGAGCTTAGGGCATGTCTAGTGTGTGTAATAATCCGGGGCTTGGGTGAATCACTTTTGAAAAGTTTTTAACTTACTCGGACACAGAGCTCTCTCCCTCCTCGCTGATGATTCTGACATGCTTGCGTTTAAGATGCTGCATCATCACCGTAGTACTCCCGTGCCATGCTAAGTCTGACCTACAAATGTTGCAGGTAACGAATTTCTTCGCCTGATTTAACTGAAAATGCTCCCAAACTTTAGAAGTTTTGACTTTTTTTGGGTCTCGCTGCTTCTGCCATGTTCCTCTTCCAAACACCTGCCAGCTCTCCGGTCTGCGCGCAACAGCGGGCGGGAGGGGAGGGGGCTTTTGGAAGAGTTGTGCAACACAACGAATCGATGACGCAATTCGTTGCCAACGATTTTAGTAATCAATTTTCATCGAATTTATCGATTCGTTGTTGCAGCCCTAGTCTGAAGTCTGTTGCATATCTGTTTGAGGTGTTTCTTGCAGAGCAAAGCTGTCCTCCCGGTGGAGGGTAACGCCGGGGACACACCGGCCGCGGAAGCGCCGCGAAAATGGGACCGCCTTCATTCGGCGCCCTTGTTAAGCTATTCTATAGACCACATGGGCCGCCGAAGCGCCGCGAATCGCCTCGCGCCGGCGCCCCAGCCCGCGCCGTGCAGCGATCATTTCGGCGTCGGCTCTATTTTTTTTGCGAGCCGCGGGTGAATCGCGTCAATTCTGGCAGGAAGTCAAACCTAGACATAAGAGGCAGGCCGGTAAAGTTAACAAAATAAAGCATTTCAAAATAAAATTCCGCAATAGTCAAACGTGTTCGTAATCAGACACTGCAGAAAAACCACACGAACACACACACACATCGAACTTGTGTGCGTGTGTGACCACGTGAAGGGGTGTGTGGTTTTGGGTGTCTTTTCACCGGAGCAAACAGGACAGAGAGGCAGAAAGTCTGAGGCAAGCAGTTAAGATGGATGACTTTAAATTAATTATGGAAGTTGAGAAACACAAGGAGCTGTACGACCCCCGAAAAACACGATTATTTACGTACCCATTTCGGAAGAAACTGCTAGGATACAGCTGCAGAATTGGAGCGGGTTCCAAGAGATTCAACTGGCAGAAACAACTCATACCATAGGTTCACACACACACACACACACACACACACACACACACACACACACACACACACACACACACACACGCACGCACACACACACACACACACACACACACACACGCACGCACGCACGCACGCATGCACGCACATGCGCGCGCACACACACGTAGAGGAAAATAGCTGAGAAAAGGCAGAGAGGAAATGGAGGACACCAAGTGTTTAAAAGAAAAACTACAGCTGAGCCGAGGCGCGCCTTGACTGGGGCGCGTCTGATCTGAACTGAGGAGCGGCGAGCAGCGGCCGAATTTCGTGAGCGATTCGCTTCTCGGCGCTTCCGCGGCCGGTGTGTCCCCGGCGTAACTCTGAAGTGCCATTTTTCCCTCCACCTGAACTAATCCTCATGTAACCCTCTTATCTCTATTAAGGTAGCACAACTCGGGTTGCGAATGACCACAGTCACCAATTCTTGTCATGTGTCTTGCCCATGTATGTCTGATCTGTGAATTGTGTGTCCTGAAACTCTAATTTCCCTCTGGGATTAATAAAGTAGTGACTGATTGATTGATTGATTGATTGATTGATTTAAACAACCTGCTTCTATGTTTAGGCATAGCATTAATTAAAAGCTAATGAAATAATGTACAATCTGATTCTTTTAAGGCTGATTTAAAGGTGTGGTTTACTCATTTATTCTATACATTTGCAGTGTTCTCGACTGCAAGTCAATGCCTTATGAGTCATTTTAAAAAGCTATGATGCTCGTGTTCTGAGATGCAGAACTTTGCTAGTGCAGAAAACAACAAGATTACTCAATATTAATGACAAGTTCAGCCAAGTTTTAGTCACTATCACCAAGACACTCTGCTCTCTCTCGTCGATGCAAAAACATTTTGAAACGCCTTTCTATGGGTGGGTGCAAGCCAAGATGAGCGAGGCCATGAATGCAAATTCACACTGTTACATTGATATGTGAGGATTTTCAAATTCTAGAGTTTCACTCTCTATTTTCTGTCATAAGCTAATGCAGGAGATAGGTGTAGGAGACTATTTACATGTTCAGCCTGCATGAAAAACTTTGAGTGACCAAACATAATCAGAAATATTAAGAAAAAATAGTTTTTCAGTCAACCTCACCTTTAAAAAAATGTGTTAACACTTTACAATAAGGGTCCCTTTTCTAACGTTATCACTATTATTAAGTTTAGTTAGGGACAAAGGGCTGGAGGAGGGGGGTGTATGCTTAGTAATGCATTACATAACTGGGTTAAGCAGTTGTTAATACTTTATTTAATAGTTTATTTATAATGCACTAAGTAGCATTAATAAAGAGACCCTTATTGTAAAGTGTTACCTAAAATTTCCCTAAAAATCGAAAAGTGACAGAGGATGCACTTATGTTTACCATGAGTTTGAATTTGAACACACAAAATTTTGATTTCAAGTCTAAACGTTACAAGCCCATCATAAAAAGTATAGATTATAATAGTGATTAGGCCGAATCCTACATTTCCTTTGTGTTTTGGGACAAAATGATCAAGCTGACCATTTCAGCAGTGCTTCTGAAAAGCACTGATTCCGTTTGAAAAGTAAATTCTGTATAAGGTAAATGACTTAAACAAGTTTCAGCAATAATGCAATGCAACAAGCATTTACTAACTTGCTGCATAAAACATCCACAATTCTCCAAACTGTCTCCAAAAATGAGATGTTTCCACCAAAGAGCTGGTGACAAACAAAACTTAACAGCTGCTGATCAGAGCTGACATTTGGGCAAACTTCTACTGAACTCTGACCCAGAACATGGCCCTGCAGCGACACGGTCCGCTAGCCGGTATGCTAACAACAAGAACGTTCTCCGGCGTCTCAGGAAATAAATAAAAAGTTATATCAACAAAAAATAAACAACCATCTTCTTCCTGCCTGCATCTACTAACGTGCCACAACAACACCGAGAGAATCCGACCTGCAGCAGCCGAAGCGACGGGGACAAATCTCATGAAAACGCACCGATAGAAGAGTAGCGGACTCAGAGAATTTGACAGCTGCCTCCCTCTGCTTTCAGCTAACCGACTAGCAAACATGGATTGTTTCTGACCGCCATTTACTTCAAAACAAACTTAAAGTAAGTTGTCTCTGTATCCGTAAGCTCCTTTTTAAAATGACCTACAATAACTTACAAACGCTGAAGTGCAGAATGAGGAGTTTTCGTCAGATTGTAAAAGACAGAGCAGAAACAGACATCATCACTACGGTGAAAAGATACTGTCCTCCATTATTCCCGAAACGCATGCGCAGAGTGTATTTGTGTTTGTTTACATCGGTATTCCTACAGCCAATCAGAATGCCATAGTTTTGAAAGACCACGCCCTCCTATAGTGACGCAGCTTGGGATCTGCTTTGTACCGTTTGAACTCGAAACGCAGAAAACAGTGAGTTTTAGTCAAAAACACACTAGTTTGTTGGCTCTAATTATCACGGTTAATATTAAATACATACTCTATTAATATTAAATACATACTCTGGTGAGTTCCAGATATTAGATCATCCATAAATAACAATTATATAAAAATAATCTTACAACATCTGTCCTGTCAGAACCAGATCAGTTCCTGCAGTGAACTGCTCCCTGGTTTAATGACAGCCATCGCAGCCTGAAGCCCCAGTGCAGAAAAATTAAGAGCTTGTGGAAGAAAACCCATCTCCACGTCCATCTGCTGCACCCATCGACATAAATATATGGACAATAGGTTTCCATAGGCTACAATAATACGTTTTTGTACTAAAATGGGAGGTGGCCACCACCGCCATTTTGACTGTGTCACAGGTTCCGTCAAGCCCAGACAATTCCACAAAAGGGAAGAGAGGTGGAGCTGAGGGTGTGGCTGTAAGGCTGGGATCAACTGATGACACCCGATTGAACTAGCTACAAGCTAATCTGAAGCTAACCCATAATGCGGAGGTGGGAGCTAAGCTAACGGACGTAGCAACCTAGCTACAACCGGAGTTAACTGTGCACAACACCAGAGCTTCTGAGTCAGAGATACGCCGAGCTGACCGCTGGGTAAAACCGGGTGGAACACAGAGGTCTCCGAGACCTCCACAAGCCGGCAGCCGCACAGCAGACAAGCGCCGCTGCGATCTGAGATGTGCAGAGCTGTTGCTGGGGAGAACCGGGTGGAAAGGTTTCCATCCCAGAGCTCCACAAGCCGGCAGCCCGCGCAGCAAATAGAAGCCGCGAAGCCAGGGGAGAAACGGGTGGAAAACATCGGTCTCCCGAGAGCTCCACAAGCTGATAGTCAGAACCCAGCTCCACCAACATGTTATATTTCAACCCATTTTCTAAAATGCAGCATTATGTTAAATGCACTAGGGGTTACCCTATTACATTTAAATTTCATGGTTAAACAGTACATGTTAAAATCTTAGCTCAGCTCGGCAGTGACCTAAAATACATAAATATAATTTTACTTACCGAAAAAAATGAAGTGGAGACTCCTTGGATGCTCTATTAGTGCAATTAATGCCACAGCAAGTCATTTTGTCCAACAATTGCACAAAAAATATCCAAAAAAGAATACACAAACACAGAGACTCAAAATCCCGGAGCAGTTTCCAAGCCAGACCGAGGCTCTACTGAGGCCTTTCCACGGAGCTAGCTCTGTGGTCACGTGGGTCTGTGGTGGTGGTCACGTGGGTCTGATGCTCATTAATTATACAGAATTTTATGCTTTTAATACACTTAAACAGAAGAGTGAGAAAAAATTCACCCCCCTCAGAGTTGTCATTAGTGTAAACTAGATAATTTAAACCCAAAACATGTTTTGGTACCAGGCTGTAAACATGTTTATTTCTGCTGTGAAATTGGTATTTTTAACATGGGAGTCAATGAGGATTTGCTCGCTCCTGACACCAGCCCCCAGCGGATGATGGTGGAACTGCAATTTTTGGTACTTCTGGGTTGAGACCAATTTCTGAGTTGCATTGTGGGGGCTTGGCTGCACCTAAAGGATCTTCTGACATCCTTTAACTCTGCAGTCAGAGACGCGAGGGTTTCCTATTTTTCCAGCCTGGAGTCCCAGCGCAAAGGGAACCCCAAGGTGCTGTTTAACACCATCAGCAGCATCGTCTCTCCTGCCACGCCTACAGCCTCCATCCACTCTGTTGCAGACTGTGAGAACTTTCTGTCTTTCTTTGTGGACAAAGTCAATAAGGTTAGATCTAGCATCTCTCCTTCAGCCTTATCGCTGTCTCTCCCGACTCCAACCAGGCCCATCATCCTAGATAGCTTTGCTCCTGTTTCGCCTGAGTTAACCAAACTAGTTAACTCTATGAAGACCTCTGCATGCCCCCTCGACATCTTACCCTCATCTTTGTTTAAAAGTGCTTTGCAGTCCATCGGTCCCAGCGTGCTCTCTATAATTAACGGTTTTTCTACGGTAATTCTCTGGTTTCTGGTCAGGTCCCTGCTTACTTTAAAAACTTTGTAATCCACCCACTTCTTAAAGAACCGAATCTTGACGCCTCTCTCCATAGCAGCTTCAGATCCATCTCTAAACTTCCGTTGATCTCCAAGATCTTGGAAAAGGTTGTGGCTACACAACTCACACAGCTGCTCTTGATCAACATAACATCTATGATATCTTCCAGTCAGGTTTTCATAGAGCTCATTCTACTGAAACAGCACTTCTTAGGTCTTTACTGACCTTCTGACTCACAGTGATGCTGGGGACTGTTCTGTTCTGGTCCTGCTGGATCTGACTGCAGCTTTTGACACTGTTGACCATCACCTGCTACTGGAGAGGCTGAGAGACTGGGTAGGCCTATCAGGATCTGTTCTGGAGTGGTACTCCTCTTATCTTTCTGAGCGCTCCTTTTCTATGGCAGTCTCCAAGTTTAGGTCCTCCACATACCTTACCCATACCTTACCCATGGTGTCCCACAAGGTTCTGTGCTGGGGCCTCTGCTCTTCCTCCTCTATCTGCTTCCTCTTCAGCACATCCTGAGCTCCTTCAAAGGACTCTCCTACCATCTTTACACAGATGACATCCAACTGTACATCTCCTTTAAGCCCCATGAGATGTCTAAGCTGCAGCTGTTACACACCTGCTTAGACTCTATCAAAACCTGGATGGCTGGGAGCTTTCTTCAGCTGAATGAAGATAAGACTGAGATCCTCATCTGTGCCCTAGACAAGCTGCTTCCCAAAGTCAGAGACTCTCTTGGTCAGCTTGCTTCTCACACCAAACCCTCCATCAGGAATCTTGGTGTGACCTTTGACCCAGCTCTCACCCTGGATTCTCATGTCAGTTCTCTTGTTTGCTCTTCTTTCTTCCATCTCAGGAACATTGCTAAGCTGAGTCCCATTCTGTCCCACTCTGAACTTGAGACAGTTCTCCACACCTTCATCTCACGCTTAGACAACTGTAACTCTCTTTTCACGTGTCTGAGCAGAACCTCCCTGAACCGTCTACAGGTGGTTCAGAACACCTGTGCTCGGCTTCTGACCAAGTCCTCCAAACACACCCACATCACCCTGCTTCTCCTCCAGCTTCACTGGCTGCCAGTCAACTTCAGGGTTCATTTCAAGATCCTGGTTCTGGTCTATAGGGCCTTACATGGACAAGCACCATCTTACATTGGTGATCTTCTTAGTCCCTACACCCCCAGCAGGTCCCTGAGGTCCAGTGACCAAAGCCTACTGGTTGTGCAGCACCAGGCTAAAGACCAAAAGTTACAGATAATTTGCTGCTGTGGCCCCCAGACTCTGGAACTCTCTCCCCCTGAGCCTGAGATCGGTGGACTCAGTGGTCTCCTTTAAAAAGCAGCTGAAGACTCACTTGTTCAAGCTGGCTTTTGTATGACCTTCTTCACCACTCTCTCTTTATTCTGCTCTCCCCACCTATTCCACCTTCCTCAGGATCCACTGATTTCCCTCTTTCCTATTCACTCTGTCTCTTTCCCAACATTTTTTAATCACAATTGTCTATTTTTTGCTCGTTTTAAATATATTTTTAACCGTTTTCTAAATTCTTTTTTATAATTTAACATTTTTTGTTTTTGTGAAGCGCCTCGTGATTCTTTTCTTGAGAGGCACTATAAAAATGATATTTTCTTCTTCTTCTCCTTCAAATTAAAAGCATCAATGCCCTGATGATAAGTGCAGCAGTATCAGCCCCAAGACTTCTGAAGATCTGTGCAGCCTAGCTTTGTGTGATTCTGCAGCATCTCTTCACCAGGTTCTACTGATGTATCTTCTCACCTGCACCAGAAGGTCCCAGTGGAGGAAATCCTGCCTCATTCCAGTATCTAAAAAAACTCACCCATCTGTCTTTAAAGCGCAAGTCACCCCCAAATTAACTTTTATTTAACTGATAAACTATATAAATAAGTGTCTAATCGTGCCGTAGACATGTGTAGTCAATCATTTGGCACTTTAGTGCATCTTTGTTAAAAGTTTAATATTCTGCTTAAAACTGTCAGTGCTGCGCCATCGTCAGGTAAAACCTCTGCGCTACATTTGAATTTAAATCTGCCACCGCTATTGGCTGGGAGGTACACTATGACATTAGCTGGGTACATTATGATGTCACAATGCCGTTGTGAGCCTGTTTGTATTTGTCCGTGGCTCTGCCCTCTCTGTCTGCCAGGCAACAGCATTTGTTGCATTTTTCATACATGAAGGGGTAGTGCAGTGAGTTTCTTATGGGCGGTGACTTGCTCTTTAATGATTATTGAACATCACCACAGATCATGAAAATCTTCCACTGTACTTGGCCCACCTGAATAAGCAATCAACAGGATGGTGGCAGAGAAGTTAAGTGCCTGCCTCATAATCAAAGGGTTGCAGGTTCAAGCCCCATCTGTTGTAGTCATTAAGACACTCCTTGGCTGCTGCTGGTTTGCGACGGGACTGGCACTTGTGCATGACAACCTCACTTCTGTCTGTGGCAGCTACAATGTAGCTCATCAACCCCAGTGTTTATGTTTATGTTTTTAGCAGACGCTTTTGTCCAAAGCGACTTACAAGTGATAATCGGCATTTTGCCCTTGAGGCTAACAACAATAGTAACAACAACAACAGTGTGTGTGTGACTGATTGTGTTGTAAAGCACCTTGGGGGGTTACAGAACCCTAGTTAGCACCATATCAAATACAGGCCATTTACCATGACCCTCAGTTTGCTTATCGCCGTGGAGTTGGAGCTAAAGTCGTCACATAACTGCTTCAGACCCACAGCTCTTTGCTCTTTATAAGCTGGTGATTCCTATCTTGACATATGTATCTTCATGGTAGCTGATGAGGCTGGTGTGGTCTTTGTTCTACTACGTTACAAATTAACAATAAATATGAACTAAAGAGTGAAAAATACACTGATTTTAACCATTGCAAAAATAGTTTATTGGAAGGTAGAAACATTAAAATCCCCAAATCTCTGCTTTTAACTAACAATAAAGTAACAGATAACAAAACATAATAGATAATATAACTTTTGACCAGTCCAGAGGTCTTCTCTTTACACTGAGGCTAGCATCTTTGTACGACTCGGTGAAGATTTAAACCATCAGGATGTTGGTGGTTTGATCTTAGCTTCTCCAACACATGTGCCCAATCTTCTAAAGGGTTTGTGAAAGGGTGAATGTGAGCTGTAGTGTTCACCAGGTATAATCTAAATTATTCTCTATGCAATCTGTTGGTCAGATGGGACTGATCCATGAAGAAACCACCTTAGTTTTTCTGACTTAAGTGGAAGACCTCCTGATGTCAGATCTGTCAGGTGGATCATCATAACTTTACAAAGAGGTTTTCCTGCATGATAGTTGATAAATAAAATAAAGATTCATAAAATGATCCTGTATTCATTATTTATCGCTGAGGCCTTGTGCTTGTTAGCGTGTTGCTTTGAGTCCAAATCTCAGCTGGAGGTCACATGACCTCCCTGAACACATGTGGGTCATCTGTAGGGTTGGTGCTCAGTTAGTTTGTGTTTAACGGCCCCAGAACATAAAGGTTAGGTATCAGAAGATTCTTAATTGTATGAAGATTAAATCTGAAACCCTTTAAATTTATATTTTATAAAAAAAATTTTTATACTTCACTAAATCTGAATGTGTTAGCTGTAGTTAGATTGGATCTGGACCTGAAATTAATTGGACTTCAGTTGAAACCAGGTGTTTTGAAGATGACTGAAATATGTTCCTGGTGTGTCCTTGTTTTGGTCTTGTGACAGGTCTCTTCAAGGTGTACCCTGAAAGGCTCCCTATGATCTTGTACAACACACTGACTAAAGAAAAACAATGGATGGTTTGTCTTCTTCTAAAGGTTAAGAAATGTTATCAACTGCAGAACAAATTGTGTCCAAGTTTCCCTAAATGACTGAAATATTATCGTGAACGTCTGTTCTATGACAGAAACAGGTTCAAAACACAAACCTTTCCCTAAGTCCATTCTTTCTTTTGATACCCAATATGTAAAAATAACCACAAAATATTGAGTTTCCTCCAAGTGATCAAACGATAAGTCTACATCCTTTTGTTAGGTTGTGCACTGTTACCCACCTATCTCCACATCAAGTGTGTAAATAGGTAAATACATAAAAACACTGTACCTTTGGACTAGCTACAATGTGGAAAGTTGAAATTTGCATGCTGAAAGTAAATGCCAATTATATGGGAAAATAATCAGTGAAAGAAAAAAAAATTAAAACTTGTTGAAAACTGACTTGTCTGCGATTACAAAATTATTTATATACATAACAACACTGGGATAAAATTAAAACATACAAACTGTTTTCCCGTTAGGAAGAGGCATATGTTTGGGAGCAAAGTAGAAATCAGAATGAGGCATAACTTCATTTTTGGGGGGTTGACAATTGGAAGGCTTCTGTTGGAGGGCTGGGGTAGTATCATAGCAGCAGTCACCATCTTGTGTTTCCTCGGATCTGAGTCTGACTGGGGTCCTCTCTTTACCAGTCCTACTTTCTATTCATCAGAGGTACCAGGGACACAGAGTGGCCTGAATATGTCTCATATGTCTCAGAGGAATTCTCCTAAGTGGTTAACCAGGGTAAAGTTATGTTGCATAGTGATCAAAGCTTCCTAGGTACTCCAAAGCAGCCCTGTAGCACAGCTGGTATTGGTCCTATGGAAACAAAACAAACACAATCAGCTTCACATGGACATACTTAGGTTATGAATGACCAAAAATAGCTTTTTTTATTGTTCACATAAAGCATAAAGTGAACTAGGGCTCCACCGTTATGGTTAAAAATGGTCTGTTAGTTTACACTTTAGTCTATAAGCTGATCTACAAGCTCTCTACTGCAGGTAGACACCCACTCCACAACGCCCGAGCTGTCCCTTTAATATAGTTTTTATATGATGACGAGTGACAATAGATTCCACAGATTTCATCCAGTTTAAAACGATGATAGAGAGAAACTGTCATCAGCATTAATAAACTCAGTCTGTTCAGTAACAGCCAGTGTGTACAAAGAGATACCTCAGTCTGAACCATTGCTGGCCTCTGAGTCCGGAGAATCTTCACAGTTTGGAAGACGTCGACCACTCCTTCATGCCTCATCCTCTCCAGCACGATGCTCAGGGTGATGAACACACCAGTTCGTCCAACACCAGCACTGCCCGACACACAGAAACATCAACATCCATCAACTCTGGGACATCAAGCGTACAAAATGACTCCAAACAAGAGGGCCTCAGCCTAAGCCGGACATTATAGTCGCCTTCTTTCACTAAAAAAACCACAACAGAATAATCCCAAAGAACTACAACAAGAGCCCACACAAGTACCTGCAGTGCACAGTGATTGGTCCATCCTGTCCAAACTGCTCTTTAGTTTTATGGACTTGGCCAATGAAGTCGATGAAAGCCTCCCCAGTTTTGGGCACCCCTTGCTCTGGCCAATCGGTAAACTGAAACTGTCTGATGGTCCTTGACTGGCCATCCTGATGAAGAAAGATTTAGAGTCCTCTTACACACAAAACCACAGCCCTGACTGTTAGACAAATCCTGTCCCATCACAGTCAGATTGTCCTGAACAGGCGTCCTGTAGACCAACATGGGAGGGTGGCCCAAACACCAAATGAGGTGCCTTCAGTACTTAATACTAATATTCATTTACGTGTTTCTGTCGTTTTATTGCAGAAAGCAGGTTGTTGGCATGTTTCACCCTGAAATGTTGTTCATATTATTTCATTAATACTCGTGATTAATACAGTGCTACTTGTTCACTAGAAACCCCTACGTTGTTTTTATGGATACAAACAATTAAAATAATTCCCATTACCATCTTTAAAATAAGGCATGTTTTTAACTGAAGCACAGGTTCTTTCCACAGGTCTGCACTTAGGTGGGTTCAGTTACTCCTGTATCTCTTAAGTTAGAAAACTATAGTAATTTCTGACAAATATGATATAATTCCAATCAGATTGAGTCCAGTCAAACACTAGAAAAAGAGAAATCCTCAGAAGTATTTTATGCTTGATGGGCTGAAAAACACAAAACAACCACATGCATGAAATAAAATGCATCAAAGAATGATGCATTTATAATAAAACCATCAAATAGAGGAACATTAAGCAATTGCAATTGCATGTGGGAGAACAGAACCTACCCTGGCATCTGTGACCTTAAACTCTCTCAGGATGTACTGAGGCATGTTGTATTCAGCCATAGGATCAACAACAAAGTACTGGTAGCGTGCAGAACACTCAGCTGGCCAGTACTGATGGCACTTCTCCTATGGAACAAACGCAGGAGAAAATTAACCATTAGAATAAGGATTTATTCATCAGCTAAGCAAATGATAAGGGTTGACTTAGAAAACAGTGAACGTTTGAATTACCAAAAAAACAGAAAGCATTGAAGAAATGGCTGCTGCTTCTTTAAATGAGCCTCAGAGGACTGCTGATGATATTAAACAGGGTATCTGCAGGTTTAAGGCAGCCAAATTTAAGACGTTTAAGACCTTTTTTAAGGCCACTTTGACCAAATTTAAGCCATTTTTAAAATTAAATTTAAGCTATAGTTTCCAGCTATTGCCTGGAACCGGTGCTAACCACGTCGCAAACGTGGAATTAGCCATCCAGTTACCATTAAACTTGCACTTCCCCATGGTGCAAGCTCCCACTAGCTTAACCAGCTAATGTGCTCATCTAAAAATAGCCCCCTTTCACAACCAACCAGTGTGTACGGTTCTGCTTATGCCAATGTCATACACAAAAAATTAATGAAGACTAACTACAATTTCAGGAAAATTTAATAGAAATAAAAGAATCTTGTTTATTGGGTCTTTGGTAATTTAAGACCTTTGAAAGCTGTATTTAAGGATTATTAGTCATTTTTAAGGATTTTTAAGACCTTAAATTTGGAAAAGCTAATTTAAGTCTTTTTAAGTCTTTTTAAGGCCCCGCGGATACCCTGTTAAAGTTATGTATCACACTTCTGCCTCTGTCTAAACAAATCAATCAACTTACAGGCTTGAACTGTTAAACAAATGGTTAAAAAGTTAAACAAGCCAGTTAGAAGATGTTTGGTAAATAAAATTTAGCAAAAGAAGGATGAGATCAACCCAAGTTTAATAAGACCATGAGTATCCCCTAAGTCAAATGTGTTGACAAAAGTAGAACGTACAACTGATTATTAAATGAAAATCATTTCTGTCACGGTCCAAGGTGAGACCTACTCTATAACATCTGTGAGCTTGCTTTCAGGTGGGAGGTTCCGGGAGAGCCAGCTGCTCCAAATCTACCATCAGGCGGCCAGCGCACAAAAGGGGAACGGAGAAGCTTCATTTCGTCGGATGATTACCTCAGCTTGGTAGCAACCACCACTATAGCACCTTAGGAACTTGAGTTTGTGACCTAAATCAGAGACGTTATTCTGATATCTTGTTTTACCTGCCTACAGAACCTCACAACCTGCCTCCCAGGACCCGCTCGGCTTCACACTCTACTGAACAACTACCGGACCCACCAGGACCATTCCTGTTCTCCCTCAGCGACCGCCTCGCTCTCCCACCACCCACCTTGGACCCTCCAGACCCTCACCTTCGGACCTGATCCCCTCCCCCCCAGAGTTTAGGCCCTCATTCTTCCTTGGAAGTCACTTAAACAACAAGATCAACTTCCTCCTGTTACCATTTCTGCATTCATCTGGATTTGTTTTTCCCCTAGACCCCACTCTGCCGTTTTCGGCCACTCTCTGGGTTCCAGTGCACCTTAAGTTCCTCCTTATTAATAGTTATTTTTCTACCACTCACCGTTGTTGTGTTGATTCTGCATGTCCTGGGTCAGGCATATTCCCCCAATTATTACAATTTTATTAAATATCCTTAGCATTGAATCACGTCTAACTTCTCAGGTGAAATCTTTAACTTTAACAATCTTCATGCAGGATCCAGAAAAAATAGATTCTATGTGGAAACTTTCTGGAACTCTGCATTCGGATCCATACCACAGCCATTGTAAATGCTCTGATTGGACTCAGTGATTTCTGATCCATGTGAAACTGGATTGCATCCATTCTGCATTTGGTGTGAACGAGGCTTCAGGGCCTCCATCAGTAGCAGCTGCAGCCCTGCTCTGGTTTTTCCTTCATGTAATGTTTCTTAACTCTAAACCTCAGCTCCCCTATCCTACATGTTTTAGGTGTTTCTCTGCTGCCACACACCTGATCTAAATGAACGAACGATTAACAGGTTTCTGCAGCACTTGATGTCATCCTGAGAAGACGATGCAAATACGTGAATCAGGAGGGCTGAAGCAGAGACATGGAAAACTTCCAGGATAGGGGGGTGCTTGATAAAAGCTGGTTTATTATTCATTTGGGTAGGAATGGGCCATGTGGCCTAAAATCTGTGTTACAATATATTATTTTCTTCTCGGGCTGCACAATATTAGGAAAACCTGCAATAACAGTGATTAATATTGCAATGACGATATTACTTGCGATAAATAAAAACTTAACTCAGGAACAAAAATGATCAGAAACAAAGACATTAAAAAGTGACCAAAAAATCATAAAAATTAGAAAAGCAAAAGATGTGATGAAAGGGAAAAAGAAAATGAACAAGAAAAGACCATCAGTGGATCCCGGGAAAAGCAGAATCAGCAGAAAGAGCAGAACAAAGCTAACTCAGGTGTTCGCTAACCATCAAATTTAAGCGCCGTCCGCCTCGGGGGCGGGCATCTAACCTATGAGAGCCCACCCAATTGGCCAAATGGGTGAAGAGCTCTATTTGATTTGTTAAAAAAACATCATGCTTCCGTTTGCTGACCATTCATTGTGATATTTATCTGTTATTGTGCAGCCCTAGTTTCTTCTATTTATTTATAACATGACTGGTTTTACATTCTCACATACAAGATGAATTTCAGCAGAACAAATCCTTCCAAAAATTATTGAACATTTAACGTTCAAAACCTTTTAAAAATAAATCTTTCAAGTTGTTTTTATGTTGTGTTATGAATCAATCTTCAAACACAGCAACACAGCCTTGGTTAAGGATTTGATTATCTCTGTGGGAGTTAAGATAGGCCACTAGGCTTCAACCTATTCCTTTTTTCGGTTGCTTGATTACTTTTATGTAAAATTGATAAATTGTTGTTGTTGACCGAATAAAAATTTCTTTTTTCTCTCTCTTTTTTTCCTTTTCTTTCTCTCTTTCTTTCTTTCTTTCTTTCTTTCTACACAAAAATCCTCATGAAATGAATAAAGATGAAGATATTTAAATAAAAATCAAGTTAAATGTGATGGTAACACAAAATTATAGTAATATATGAAAAATGTAAACACAGAAATAACATTTCTTCCTACTTTCCTGATTCGTTTAATCATTTCTTTTTCATTTTCTCATAGAAGTTAAGTGTTGCTTCAGTAAGGATAACTGAAGGTAAAATGATGCATTGCTGCGTTTTTTTTGTTGACAATAAATAAGTTGGAGGTTTATTCGTTCTCTCTGCCTCTGGTTGAGCAACCAGCGGGTCTGGGGTTATTAGAGGTCAGACCCGCGGTACGCACCGGCCACGCAGAGAAACGGGGACAGAGGAGCTGCACAACCTCAAGCGTTATTAAGGAGAGAAACAGCTGCAGATGGAAATTTGTTCAGACTAAATCTTGGGAGATGTCCAAAAGTTTGGAAGTCTGTGTTTTTATTGTGTGCTTGAAAAAAAAAGGGCAAAAAATACATAAATAAATGGCATTTAAGGGAATTAGTGTTAACTGACGCAGCTTAAAAAATAACTCATGCACGGTCACAATCGGCCTAAATAGATAATTGACAATATATCAACCAAATTTTACTGTGCAATAATTTATTTGCATATTCAAGCATAACCCGTCCCAGTCCAATGCCTTATTATTATTATTTTTTTTACCAGGGCGAATGCTGTCATCATCTGGGTAATGAAATGTAAATTTTTCCACGTACTCCCACGCACCACTAGGGGTAGCAGATCCCTGGTTGGGAATCACTGACCTAACAGATCCTACTTGGTTAAATTTAGTTTGCATTCTATATTTGATCTGGAGACTTTTTGTTATCAGTAAAAGTTGTACCTTATTACACTTGTGCTTGATCTTACGAAGCAGGTTAACTAAATATAAAACCATACTTCATTCAAGCCTCAAACATAACAGTGGTTCATGATTTAGGACATGAGAATGACTGTACTGTTTTACCCGTCCCATCTCTCGCAGTTTGGTGAGCATGACAACAATGGTGGAGTTGTGTTCCCACAACATTCTCCAAAAGTCTTCTGAGGTTTCAGCTAGAGGACCTTGGGTGGCTATGTACGCTCCCTGGTGCCTGTAGGTTAAAGAAGACAGATTGTCACATTTTGAGGATGTTTAGGGCCCAAATATGCAGCAACCCAGGATGACACGAGGCAGGAGTAGAAATAAAGAAAAAATCCTTTTATTTGAGGATGACCAAAAATAAATCCAAAGGCAGCGAGCCTAAAGTCCAAAACTCCAAAGCAGGAGAAACAAAGCTCACCAAGAGCACGAACAAACGCTGACAGAATACAAACACAATGGACCGACAACCACAAAGAGACAAGACAGGGCTTATATAGACTGGGAAGATGAGAGGGAGATGAGCTGCAGGTGTGTGGGGTGTGGGAGGAGGACCAGGTGAAGGCAATGACTAAATCAGGGAGGAGGAAGAAAACACTAAACACTGAAAGGCTGTAACAAAGGGAAATGACCTAAGAGAAAAACAAAAGACCAGAAAGCACGAACCATGACTAATATACTAAGGGGAAGCTCACACTAAAGGAAAACACCATAGAAAGAAACAACAGGGGCGTGGCTAAGAGGGGGCCAAGAGAGCACAGGACCTGGGAAAGGGATGTCTGAGGGGGGAAACCTAGAGGGCAAATGGGGAACACCAGGAGACACATGAGGAAGACGCAGACATGACACATGAGGGCGCTAGAAGACACAAAAGGAGCACCTAGAGAGGATGGAGAAACACCAGGAGGCACATGAAGGAAGGGGCAGACGCAGACCATGACACAGATGGCTTTTAGGGAGTTTTGTGCTTTCAGTTCGTTACAACTTTCATCCTCTACCCATGTAATCAGATGCAACCTGCACAGCAAAACAAGGTTAACATTCTGTTTCCCTAGCTGAGCATCAGCACATTGACAATGCATGGATTTTCTAACTTGTGATGAAGGTGAATGATCAGGCTTTCCATTAACACATTTATTGTCATAGAGCATAGGAACAGCCAAAAAATAAACAAATAAATAAACACAAATGTCTTGACTTTTTCCTTTCTTCTTCTTTCTTGTGCTGAGTTTAAATGGTTGAATCTAGTTTTTAAAGAAATTTAGAATAACCAAAAAAAAAATCCTTGTGAATTCAGGGAAAAAAATAGTTACTCAACTAACAGAGAAGTCTAGTTGCTTTTTTCTCAGTCGTTTTAAAGCCATGTGTGATAAAATCAAATCTCTTTTTAAAGACAAGTAAAAGTTTGTCTTGTGATGATTTTACATGATTTGGTTGTTTTTCATGGTAGTAATTGTTCAAAGAGACATCAACAGGAAGGAAATGCAGAGGGATGTCTAGGTGTTCCCCCCCCCCCCCCCCTCCACAACTCAGCCATAACTGTGAGCTCTCTGGACTCACCTGTATCCATTGATAAAACTGGCATTGATGTAATCAGAGCCCTCCACCCCTCTGATTGGCTTCAGACAGACGCGGGTGAATTCAAACGGCAAAATGTTGATGAGGCGGTTCTTGAACTTGTTACACGGCAAGTTAGCACTGATGAATCTCATATTTTGTGCTTTAAAGTTTGCTGTAGAAGTCAGTTTCTGCAGACAAGAGGAACAGTTTAGTCTTGTACGCTCTTTTGATGATCCCCAGAGGGGATACTGCAGCTACACAAATTCCAGACAATGTCTCAAAATACACACAGCACTTTATTAGTGCTGATCAAACACAATGGGAGGACTCATGCATTGTGAGCTTTGAGTTGTTTAGTTCACATGAGCAGCTGATGCTGTGAAGTGATGAAGCTCATCCTGAAGACAAAAAAAGTCTAAGTAAACCCATAACCCTCTGGAGGTAGGCGTTGCAGATTTGCAACATTAAAACCTACCTACCTGGTTACTCCATACGTATTTCATAAGCATTTTTTTACTCAGAAGCAACCCTGAAGGACTTAAGTTGTTCGTCCTTTTATCAAAACTTATTTTGAGCCTGAGAGGGTTAAAAATGTATAGATGAAACTAGAATATGGTGCAAAAGTTCATTTATTTAAGCTATTTAAACTTAAAAGGGGAAACTAATACATGAGATAGACTCACTACATGCACAGCCAGAGGTTTCAAGCCTTTATTTGTTATAATTGAGATGATTATGGCTTACAGCTTTTGGAAATCCCACAATCAATTAGAATATTGTGAAAAGGTTCAATATTCTAGACTCAAAGTGCCCCACTTATTAAATTAATGAATCCAGAACACCTTAAAGGGTTCCCGGGCCTTTAGATGGTCTATCAATCTAAATAGAAATTAACTTTTGCTCCATATTCCAAGTTTTGTCACTTTTTTTATGAGCAGAAAAACAAATGCAGCCAAACAGATTACTCACCAAGTAAATCTTGGTGAATTAGACAGAGCTGACCGCAGACAAATGGTTATTATCACACGATATTCCAACCACAAGAACAAACCCGAGAGGGGCATTTTGAACAGGAGGCTTATCAGTGCCTGAATTCATGAGTCCAAGGTCAACAATACCCCAGTTTCTGTTCTATGTGGGTTAGGCCCAGCTCAAACAGCAGGATTTTTAAATAGTAAAACAATTTTCTAAGCAAGAGACAACACACAGGTGGTGATTTTTAAAAAAAACACAAAGTCAGCAGTCTTGGTCCTACTGTCCTGCTGGGTGTGCAGCCACATGGCAAAAACTACACACAACTGCTTTTACACACAAACATTCACTGATTAGATAAGAAATCTGTGAAAAATTCCTTTGGTCAATGAAAGAAAAACCCACAATGGTCACAGAAATTGCTTGAATCTGACAAAAGTAATATTAAATACAAAATTTTATGAAATTTAACCAGTGAAAGTCAGACATTGCTTTTCAATCACGCTTCAACTTAACTAGTTAAAAAATAAACTCATGGAACAGGCCTGAACAAAAATTATGGTACCCCTAGAAAAAAAGTAATGTGACCAAAGGGACATGTTAGTTCGAGGTGTGTCTACTAATTAGCATCACAGGTGTCTACAATCTTGTAACCAGTCAGTGGGCCTGTATATAGGGCTCCAGGTAGTCATTGTGTTGTTTGGTGACATGGTGTGTACCACACTCAACATGGACCAGAGGAAACAAAGGAAATACTTGTCTCAGGAGATCAGAAAGAACATTTTTGTCATGTTCTGTTTCCCTTTGTTCCCCAGCCCCTCCAGTTCCCCCTCCAGGTTCTCCTTTTGTGTTTCATAGCGCCCTCATGTGTCCTTTGTCTGCGTCTCATTTATGTGTCTCCTGTGTTCCTTTAGTCTTCTCCAGTCATCCTCTGCAGTGTTTATAGTTTCAGCTTTTCATGTTATTAGTCTCTTTAATATGTTTTGTCCCACCGGTCTTTGTAGTTCTCTTTCCCTTTAGAATTTTAGTTATATGGTTGCTTTTCTGTTTTTAGGTTCACTCTTAGGTCACGTTAGTTTCTTCCCTGATTAGTCATTGCTTTCACCTGGTCCTCCCCCCACACCTGCAGCTCATCTGCCTTCCATTATGCCCCAGTGTATTTAAGCCCTGTCTTGTCTCTGTGTCTTGTCGTTTCATTGTTGTTTGTCAGTGTTGTTTTGTGTCTACGTTGGTCTGTCCTCCCCAGAGTTTTGCCCATGTCCGTGCTCAGTTTTTGAGCTTCTGTTTTTGTACTTTTTGATCTCCTGATCAGTACCTGGGTTTTTGGCCTTTGGCTTCCTGCCCTTTTGGATTTATGTTTTTTTTTAATTATCATCCTACAAATAAAAGGATTTTTTCTTTGCATCTACTCCTGCCTCGTGTCATCCTGGTTTCTGCATTTTGGGTCCTAACCATCCCACAAATCGTGACAATTATAGGTAGTATGTTAAAGGTAAAGGCTATAAGACCATCTCTAGATGTTCCTGTGACTACAGTTGCACATACTATTCAGAAACTTCAGATCCATGGGACTGTGGACAACCTCCCTGGACATGGCTGCAGGAGGACAATAGATGACAAATCAAAGAGATGGATAATCCGAATGGTAACAAAAGAGCCCAGAAAAACTTCTACAGAGATCCAAGGTGAACTTCAAACTCAAGGAACATCAGTGTCAGGTCGCACCATCTGTCCTTGTTTGAGCCAAAGTGGACTAAAATGGCCTGTATTTGATATAGCGCCTTCTAGAGTCCTGGAACCCCCCAAGGTGCTTTACAACACAATCAGTTATTCACCAATTCACGCACATTCACACTACATGGGAGACGACCATGGAGAACACCTTTGTTGAAAACAAATCATAAAAAAGCCAGACTGGAATATGCCAATCTACATGTTGACAAGCCACAAAGCTTCTGAGAGAATGTCCTATGGACAGCTGAGACAGAACTGGAACTTTATGTCGAGGTACATCAGCTCTATGTTCATGGATGGAAAATGAAGCATATCAAGAAAAGAACACTGTCCCTACTGTGAAACACGGAGGAGGCTGTGTTATGTTCTGGGGCTGCTTTGCTGCATCTGGCACAGGGTGTCCTGAATCTGTTCAGGGTACAATTAAATCTCAAGACTATCAAGGGATTCAGAAAGCTTGGTCTCAGCTGCAGGTCATGGGTCTTGCAACAGGACAATGACCCAAAACACACAGCTTAACACACCCATGAATGGCTAAGAGGAAAACATTCAACTATTCTAAAGTGGCCTTCTATGAGCCCTGACCTCAATCCTATTGAGAATCTCTGGAAGGAGTTGAAACGTGTTGTCTGGGAAAGGCGTCCTTCAAACCTGAGAAAACTGGAGCAGGAGTGGGCCAAAATACCTGATGAGAGGTGCTTAACCCCAGCTTTCCACAGGAGCCGTCAGCAGCACATTACTGCAGCAGCACGTCATAGCTGCTGATAGGAACCGCTGTGGTCAACAGAACCTTTTCCACTGGAGCCGTCGGCAGCCGTCAGCAGCGCGAGTCGGGCGCGTCTCAGGAGCAGCATGTCACGGCCTTTACGCACCGGTTCTATTTTCTACGTGCGACGCCTCTGAAACGGGTCAAGTTCGACATTTTTGGGGAAGGAAAGACAGAAAATCGGACGCGGAAATGGAGAGAAGCTACAGAGATTTTCAGAATAAAGAACGTACTGCCTTCCGGTTGCTTTACTTTTAAAAAAGGTTACTAACTGTGCGGCCCCGTGGGAAGTTATCACCTAGCTAGCGGTCTCCTTTGTTTTTCAGGTCCGTATTGGCGATTATAAAACGGACAGAACATAAAACACAAACCATGTTGTAGATTTCTCCTGCTTGTTGTTGTGTTTACTGATGAAGTCACTCGTGTGACTTCGTGCTCGGTCGGTGACAGCTGCTCCCCTGCTGCTTCGCGTCTCGTGGGAAGGGCCAAGCAGCAGCTTACGCGAGCAAGACGTGCTGCTGCAGTAATGTGCTGCTGACGGCTCCTGTGGAAACCTGGGGTCAGTCTCATTGACAATTACAGGAATAGTTTGATTTCAGTGATTGCATCAAAATGTTGTGCAACTAAATATTAAGTTAGGTCATCGTTTTTGTCCAGGCCTGTTCCGTGAGTTCATTTTTTAAATAGTTAAGTTGAAGCTTGGTTGAAAAGTAATGTCTGACTTTCATTTGTTAAATTTCATAGATTTTTAAAAATAAAAACTTTTTTTTAGATTCTAGTTATTTCTGTGACCATTGTTGTTGTTTTTTCATTGACTGAAGGGTACCAAATTTTTGTCCACGTCTGCACTTTTAGGATTGTAGTTTAACATGTTCTGGTGTCATCTAACACACCAGACAGACACACGCTGAAGGTACTTCTGCTCTGAAGCCATCTGTTTGTCATAATGCCCCACTGAGGTGTCCCATTCATCATTCTGTCATTCTGAACAAACTCCTCATGTGAGTGAACAAACATCAACCGCAACATGTCCTAACCTTGAACTCCTGCGCCATGGGGGTGAGCGTTTCTCCAGCAGCACTCTGGTTGAGTTTCTGGATGTGTGTGTACAGGTTTCGAGTGGTGACCTCTGTGCAGCCACATGTTGCTGCTTCCAGCAGGGCTTCATGAATGAATATGTATTGATCCTCTGTTTGCACCATGTAGTTTCTCTGGGCTCGCATACATGTCACATGTCCATATATGTCCACAGATTTCTCGTGCTTCATCCTCTCAAGCATGGCATCAATGACGATAAAGCAGCCGGTCCGGCCCACACCAGCACTGTCAAGATGCAAAGACCAGAACTCTCCTCTCATAAATCTGCTATCCTGACTTTGTTTCGTTCTTGAACAAATTTTGTCTCTACTGAAAAAAATCACCTACAACACAAACAATTACGTCTCAGTAATATATTACAGTTTGATACGCAGATGTGAATTTTTACTTTAGCGTTCAGAAGCATTTTGGAGGCTTTTGTATACTTTTAATTTAAACTCCCTCTGTTGTCTCGTTTTAACCATGTGAACCAGTTTTCTGCGTTTACATGCAGCCAGTAACCCTTTTAAAACCCGAATATTCACAATAACCCGGTTCCGCAGGTCCATGTAAACACCGCCAAAAACCCGGATATGCTCATAACCGGGTTTTTAAAAACCCGGTTACTACACCTGGGGTAACCCTTTTCTAACCCGAATGTTTGGTCGTGTAAACGCATATCGGAATATCCCCATCAAAGCGTGTGTTCTGCGCATGCTCTGTTCGCAAGGAATCTTGGTCTTTAGAGTAGCGAGACGTCTTGTATGCGCCAGAACACCGGAAGTAAACAACAAGTTGGGCACAACAGGGTGAGTCGCGGCACAGCACCACACTTTGAGTGACGAGGAAACTAAAGCGCAAACAAACACGGTCACTATCTCTTCCGAACTGGGAAACATGTTGTTGTTTTCACGGATACCAGAACAAGAAGAACCAGAAATGACGTATATTGCATCTGGACGTAGTCCATACGTCCTGACGCTACCCCAACGTCCGCAGTTAAATCGGGTTATGCAAGTTAGAGGTAACTCTTTCTATTTATGCTTGTAAACGGGTTATTATGATCAACTCAGAAACCTGAATGCCGACCTTAACCCGATCATAACCCGGATATTGGCTGCATGTAAACGTAGTCAGTGTGAGAGTTGAATCGCTGAGGTCTCAGGCTGCCATCAGACTCAGGCCTGCAAACCTCACACCATCCATCAGGGTTACCCTGATGGATGCAATCCTATCATCCACAGGTAACCCACCTTCCCTGTAACCCACCTGTGAGGATTTTTGTAAAACAGAAAACACTTGTTTTCACCTTTGATCCAAGTAGAAACTCATGTTTTCATTTTTTTTTTTTTTGGTGGCAATAGAGTGAAATGCCCAATCTGGTTATGCTCTGTGTCTGCCAACCTACTGAGTAAATTTGTTTATCAGTTTAAATAATTTACAAGTTTTATCCCAATCACTTTATTTAGGCATGCAATAATAATAATAATAATAATAATAATAATAATAATAATAATAATACATCAAACTTATATAGTGCTTTTTAGGACACTCAAAGACGCTTCCATGCACTCTCACACTAACACACTGCCAATGATGTAGTGGCCGTAAAGGTCAAGAGGTCATCTGTAAGAAGGGTATAGAACTGAATTGTGAATCTTTGGTTTAAAAGTCTGATTCTAAATGTAGCCTTGTTCCTTAAACATTAACATTTAAATTCACCTTCAGTTTCTTTACTTGTAAATCCCCAAAATTTTGCTCACATGCTAATAAATCTATGTTCAACACCCTTGTCTGATTACATTCTTTACTTATCTGCATTATTCACTATAAGATTAAAGATTTCCGTATCAGTTCCAGGTCTCATAAGATGATTTGTTGACATACAGTAGGTTTCATCATTTTTACTGGGCCTTTTGAAAAAAGTTAGCCAGCTTCAATGTACTGAGCTTAAAAAAATTATTAAATAAGTAAGGTGGCCAGATCCCAACTCGCCAAATATGGGACAAAGACTACTTAATGTGGACCACGTGAAATTCCAATGCACCATAACGTTAAAAAGTAAAAAAAATTCTATTCTGCCTTTTAGTTCTAACATCACTGTTATACATAAAATTATTTTTATCATCATATATTTCATGTCTATTTGAATTCTATTTGAACAAGCAAACAGCTAAATCTATCTATTCTACTATTTCACAGTCCCTCTCCAGTTACCACAGCTAAACTCTGGCTCTGTGGACCTTATGCAGTGGCTCTGCATAAATTAATTTAAACCATTAACTAATTTAAACACTAAAGCAGTTTTT
This sequence comes from Nothobranchius furzeri, assembly GCF_043380555.1. Lineage (NCBI taxonomy): Eukaryota > Metazoa > Chordata > Actinopteri > Cyprinodontiformes > Nothobranchiidae > Nothobranchius > Nothobranchius furzeri. Next base: position 55,343,290 of record NC_091756.1, on the reverse strand, counting down.
TAGACTTTGTATTGAACATTTGCACTGATTTTCCAAAACAGAAAGACACTAAAAGTACCAGTAACATTTTAGATCTGTTTATGTTTGTTTTAAATGAAGTTCCCACTAATATCAACATCCCATTGAATAAATAGCCACTTTTAGCAAGTTTTTTCCTTTTCAATTTAGAAACACATTTTTTTTGTTCCAAAAATGACACCATAGCTCTTATAGTAGATATAGGGAAGAGGGAAAAAAAACTCCACTGACTCTGAAAACATTCAGATCTAATTAGTTCGTTAGTCCTTTAGTTACTTTCGACCTCAAAATTCTGAGAATAAGTAATGAAGGCTTCCATTAAATTCTCTCATTATTTCTTGAATGCGCTTTAAAAGTGTTTAGCTTGTATGTATCTGAACCAACACACCTCCCAGCACCTAGTCTGTTTTAATTTCTGTTTTAGTATGAGCCTGTCTCATTACTGGGAAACTACTTTTGATCAACATGTTTTTTGTGTTTTTTATCTGACTCGTCACCGTGACACGACAAAAATAACTGAGAAACATCACAATGACTCTGTCAGAGTCTCCCTGAACAGTTCAACGAGTCTTCATTCTTTACCGCACTCATCTGTCCTCTGTGCTCACTGACATTTCTGCTTTGGTGGTTTGTGTGCACGCTCAACGCATTCCGGACCTGCATTAAAGTCCCGCCTCCTAGTTTAATTTACAGTAACTGGTAGCTTTCTGCACACAGTTCATGCAAGATTTTAACTCGAAATGGGTGACTGTCAATAATGCAGGACAGAGTCTCAATTTGCGGGATACATGAAAAGGAATGAAAATGCGGGACTGCCTCGCACAAAGTGGGACATCTGGTCACCCCTAGTCACCAAACCCACTGATGTGTAAGATTAAACCAGATCCTTCTTCTTCATTTCTTCTTTGACGCACATGCAAGAGAAGCTTGCCAGACTTATTTCTAACTAGTTGAAATGGCACCCAAGTTCTTGTTCTATACTGTAAAAGTCACTTGAGATTGTAAAGGTCACGCAAAATCAATGTTTCAAAGGGAAAATGAAAAAAAAGCTTTAGAAGCCAATCATTTCCCACAGCAGATAAACCGTGTTCTGGTGATAGAAACAGCTGAAACATGTTGCTGATGTAAGATTGTGTTTTACCTGCAGTGAACAATAATAGGTCCAGCATCTGGAGGATTACATGCCCTGACTTTTTGAAGAAAGGCCAGTGTTGTGGTGGGATATTCAGGCACTCCATGGTCAGGCCAGCCCAGGAACTGGAACTGTAGAACTTCTCTTTTCTCACTGGAGCCATTCTGTCAAAGCGTACAGATAAGAGCGTACAGATACACCATCCATCCATCCATTTTCACCCCCTTATCCAGAGTCGGGTCGCGGGGGCAGTAGCCTAAGGCGAGAGGCCCAGACTCCAGGGAATCCCAAGGTGTTCCCTGGCCAGGTGAGAGACATAGTCCCTCCAACGTGTCCTGGGTCTACCTTTAGGCCTCCTCCCTGTTGGACGTGCCCGGAAAACCTCACCAGGGAGGCGTCCACGAGGCATCCTGACCAGATGCCCGAACCACCTCAACTGGCTCCTTTCGATGTGAAGGAGCAGCAAATCTACTCCGAGCCCCTCCCGAATGACAGAGCTTCTCACCTTATCTCTAAGGGAGAGCCCAGCCACTCTGCGTAGAAAAGTCATTTCGGCCGCTTGTATCTGCAACCTCGTTCTTTCGGTCACTACCCAAAGCTCATGACCATAGGTGAGGGCAGGAACGTAGATCGACCGGTAAATTGAGAGCTTCGCCTTCTGACACAGCTCTCTCTTCACCACGACAGACCGGTACAACGCCCGCATCACTGCAGATGCAGCACCAATCCGCCTATCGATCTCACGCTCCAGTTTTCCCTCACTCGTGAACAAGACCCCGAGATACTTAAACTCCTCCACTTGGGGCAGGACCTCATCCCTGACACGGAGAAGGCTTTCTACCCTTTTCTGAATCAAGACCATGGTCTCAGATTTAGAGGAGCTGATTCTCATCCCAGCTGCTTCACACTCGGCTACGAACCGCTCCAGTGAAAGCTGAAGATCACGTTCTGATGAAGCCAACAGGACCACATCATCTGCAAAAAGCAGAGACCTGTTCCTCAGGCCACCAAAACGGATGCTCTCCACACCATGGCTGTGTCTAGAAATCCTGTCCATAAAGGTTATGAACAGAATCGGTGACAAAGGGAAGCCTTGGTGGAGTCCAACTCTCACTGGGAACGAGCCCGACTTACTGCCGGCAGTGCGGACCAAGCTCTGACACTGGTCATACAGGGACCTAACAGCCCATATCAGAGGGCCTGGTTCCCCATACTCCCACTCCACTTGGGACAATGCCTCATCCCAGATGCACCTTTTAAAAGTAATTCAAACACTTTGTTCATTTAAAAGGTAAAGTTGTTACCTTATTGGCTACTAATCAACTGTCTCAGTATGAGAACCACAAACAAGTCTGTACATTGTTTACGGTACACTCAAATCCTTCTACGTTTCTGTTGATTTTATTCACGTGTATAAGATAACATCAAAAGTATTTATCTCCCCATCTACTGTAGATACAAAATCAAAGTGTTATGTTAAAATGAACTGACGGGTGTCTTTGAATCATGCTGTAGTGTTACTACAATTTTCAGCATAGTGGTAGTGCTGGTTGTATAAATTCACCCCGGGGTCGTCTCTGCCTGAGATTAAAAGACATCATCTAATTATTCAATAGTTTCACATTTTATATTGAGTCTGAAATAAAGCTACATTATCACCAGGAAAAAAATTTATGTTTATAGGCATGAGCAATGGACCTCATCACTCCAAATCTCAGAGGAATCTTTTCTTATTTTTAGAGAACTTAAATCCAGGCAAAAATGAATTCTGACCAACTACTACATGAATCTCTTTTTCCTAAAAACCAAATGTTACACTGCGAAATAGTGCACGATATATATGACAAGTTCCCACCTTGTAAAAAGTAAATGTTCTCATGACGTATGTAGCCAGCTCCACAGTGTCCAGTATGGTCACTTGGATCATTCCATACGTCTCTGTACCACGACTGGGCCAGTACTGTTCACACTTAATCTGCACACAAAACACATCAGATTTACTCAGCTGTTTTAATTCACAGATTGCTGTGACCTACATGATTAACATGAAGCTTCTAGGTCATTTATTTTGCTTTCTGCTAAACCTCCAAGTCTGCACGATTCCTTGTCTGTGTTCACCTCCGTATTTGAACAATCTATTGCTCACAGATGTCCTCCCTACACACGCTTTTATCCAAAAACACCACTTTGTAACAGCAGTCTGCCAAAAGGAGTTTTTTTTTAAAGCATGAGCTACTCACCCGTGACTTCTCCTCTAGGTGGGTCATCATAACAATAGTGCATGTTCTCTGCTCCCACACCATCCTCCAGAAGTCACAAAGAGTCTCTGGCAGGGGCCCTTGTGTGGCGATGTAAGCATTCTGTTTTCTGTAGCCATCAATGTAGTTGGCATTGATGTAGGTGCTAGCTGGAACTCCTGATGAGCAAGAGGGACAAAGGTAAACACATCTTTCTTATTTTTATTTTTTTTACTGCTTTTTGAGTTGACTATTTTCTCTAGATTGATTGTTGTTTTACAATTTGGTTTTTCTTTTCCATCAACCTCTATTCAAGTGGTGAATTCTTTTTTTTACCTTTTCTACATTTCCTCTTCTATCCCCTCAGTTAGTTTCATCCTAGTTGGTTCAGTTTTTTTATTTGTTTACCTTGGTTTATGATTAAATACCTTTTAAATTGTCGGTTCTGTTTACATTTCACTTACATCTGCCACCTGTTACTCTACATCCAGGTCTTTCTCTACTTCAACTAGTATTTTTCTGAGAAATTTGTGTTAATTTAGCTTTTGCAACATCCAAGTCTGTTGGTCTTACCATCCACAGATGTGAGGATGATCCTGGAGTGGTCGTAAGCAATAACATTTGCATAGCGGTTCTTGGGCTTATTGACTTCCTGGATGGAGTTCTCCCAGGTGAACTGCTGTCCTGGATCAATAGACTTATGAACAAAAAGATAATTGTGAAAAGAAGCCACAAATAAATCATAATTATTTAATACACTCATGTCCAGGTCCACATATCAATTCCTCTTGTCTGAATATATATATATATATATATATATATATATATATATATATATATATATATATATATATATAAATAAACCCAGAATGATTGTCCTGGATAAATAACGGAATATGGAGAGTCACTTGTTCAAATATAACCAATTCAAAATTAAAGTCACCACTGAACAGTAAACAAATCAATACTTTATTTATTACATTTATAACCATTTAAAACACAGCGTGGCAGCTGACCAAAGTGCTGTACAGTCAAGAAAAGGAGGTCATTAAAGCTGTGATGAATCAAGACTTGCCCTTAGAAAGCAACATGAACAGATAATAAAATCACTCAATAAAATAATTAAAACTGTCCAATGGTTAAACGTGTGTAAAAAGAAAAGAAAAAGAAGCTAAGAACAAAATTAAAATTGACCTAAAGCAGTAGTACTCAATAGGCGGCCCGCGAGCCTTTTGACCAGCCGAATCAAACTTTGGTCTCTTCAGAGCCAATTACATCCACCAACAGTCAAGAAAATATTGGAAAGCCATTTGTCTTTAATTATTTTTGATGGGGCATACTAGAGTCAACAATTATCTAAAATGTGTCATACGCTATAATGCAAAAGGTGGACGCTCTACCACATCGATACAGTCAGACCTTTAAGTAAAGTCATGGATAACGGAGTCTGGTGTGGAGCAACTTAAACGGTCTGGCGAGTCCTGACCAGAACCCAATGAAACTACTTTGGGATCAATTAGATTACAGACTGAGAGACACTGTTTTTTTACTACATGCATTCCTGACCTCAGAGGTGTGCTTCTGGAATAATGGTCAAAATCTCCCATATGCATTGTGCAATGCTTCCCAAAACATCAAGGATAACTTTATTTTTATATCACATCTAAAAAAAAAACCTTCTTGTTGTCCCAAAGAGCTGTACATATAACAAAATATACTGCAGTAAAAGCACACTAAAGAAATACACGAGTATAAATGAAAAAACTTTGAAAGTTGTATTCTCTAGCGTTACTTAGGGAGTCTTCTGTCGCTATTATAAAAATACACAATCTATTTAATGTCAAGTGTAGCATTTCAAATGACTTTCAGGTGATCCAGAAATGAAGTTTTAACCTGGCTTCGTTAATAGAGCACGGTTTACCTGATATTCCTGAGAGAAGCGCAGCCCACTGTTAGCTTTGAGTCTCTCTATGTGGTCTGCTAAGTTGCTAACAAAAATGGGAGGATGCTCCTTCATCCCTGGAGAGGTGAGAGAGATGAGAACTGGCTCACACAAGCAAAGTGAACATGAGTCCTGGCAAACATGTTAGGGTGGTCCAAGCTAAGAGAAACATCTTTCAGGTTCATGTAGAGACGGAGTCCAGACCGTTAAGGATAAAAATAAAAACTATAGCCCGAGTTTCATCTTTTCCTCTCCAAGACTGAAACTGTCATTTTACATTCTTCATATGAGTTATAACCTACAGGCATTATCATGTCTCTTTAAAGTGTTTGAGCCTCTTGCTCCTGAAAGGGAAAAATAAGTTTTAACTCTTGCTGCCAGGTGGCTTTTGGTGCTCAAAATGTCATTTATTTTCAGGATTGTAATGATGTCATCAAATGATGCTGATTTGCACTAAATAAGAGCACCAGCCCCCATCCTGTACACTTTCTACAGAGGCACCATCGAGAGCATCCTGTCGTGCAGCATCACTGTGTGGTTCGGAGCCTGCAATGTTTCATGCATTAAAACCCTCCAACGTATAGTGAGAGCAGCAGAGAATGTCATTGGGGTCTCTCTCCCCTCCCTACCAGACATTTACAGCACCCGCCTCACAAAAAAGGCCCTTCGCATTGCGGCTGATCCCACTCACCCGATGCAAAGCCTCTTCGAGCTGCTGCCATCAGGGAGGAGACTGCGGAGTCTCAAGGCCAGGATCAACAGACTGAAGGACAGCTTTATCCATCAGGCAGTTAGGAAGCTAAACTCCCTCCCGGCTCTCCCAACTCTCCTCTCTTTTCCCCCACAGTCTCTGAACTTGGTTACTGTTTTTATACTAAATGTTTATTTTCTATCTAGCGAGAGTTTGAGAGCAACGTAATTTCATTTCTCTGTATGTCCTGTACATGTGGCAGAAGTGACAATTAAACTGACTTTGACTTTTTGACTTTGATAATTAAGAAAAGACTGTCCTAAAAAAAAACTAGGCAGTTTTGGCTTGCCTTTAGCACTGCCTAGTGTTTGTAGAACTGAAAGCAAAACGTCCTTGCTGGTTGTTCATCTTTTTACCACCTTAATCTAACAGCAGAAATGTCTCCCCAGCCTTAGTGTCTACAGGAGTGATTCATCACTAAATTAAACAAACCAGCTGCGTTCGTGATCCAAAACATGCAGAAAATGGGCTGGAACCAGACTGCAGTGCAGATATGTCAGCCAGTAGTGACTGGCCAATGGGTGGCCAGGGGTGGTCATGAATAGGAAATCACCAAAGGCCCAGGGGTGGAACGCACCACCCGCCACCGGATTCAAATGACAACAAAAGACAAAAGTCAAACTGTGCAGAAAGTCTGTGGCACCAAGTCAAGATAACACTCCTCCAGCTTCAGTACAACCACACTTTACAGAGAACCTGACTACCTGACAACTCATATTTGACAATATTCACATGGTTTGTAATATCCGTATGTAGAATTATAAGATATTGTATCTTAAATAGTTTGTGTCTGAAGGAACTTTTAGTTCTTTTACTTTAATACTTGTTCAGCTGTGCTTAGATTTTCAATTTTCACAAAAGTACTTAGTATGAATTTCTTGTCATAGAAAATAAAATTAATTGAAATGAACATATTCGGGGCAATAATTCTATTAATAAAATTAAGAAAACTTTTGTTTTGCACATACTGGTTGTTATTGTCCATTTATCAATACCAAGGTGAACTCCTCAATACACCGTGATATTTATTTGAGGCCATACCACCCTAGTACCTATGGGCCATTCCCATCTGTACCGGGTCGGCCTGGGCCGGGTAGCATAGGTTGTTTACATATCTGGGTGGCCTGGTATTTTTCCGGACCAACCAAGGCTCATTCTCAGCCCTCTTCTCGAGGGGGTCTGCTTCAGGCCGACCAGGGCCAACACACCCACTGCTGACAGCAAATTCACACCTTCCATTAGAGCAAGCCTCTGATTGGTGGGTAGAATCAGCCCACATGGGCTTAAGGCAAGGATGCGTGGAATCAACCGGGCCAGGCTGGGGCCGACTGGGGCTACCCAGCCCGGGCCGACCCGGTACAGATGGGAATGGCCCATTAGTGTCACTAATCACAGAACATTATAGCGTATTGTGTTTAAACAGCTTGATGACCCTGTAAACAATCCTAAACATGGAAACTGCCCAATTTACTACAGTTTAATGGTCCTTAAATTCCCTTTGCCTTAGAAGTATCGCTAACTTGGTCTGGTCTGACCTGAAGTAAGTATATCCCACGCATATCAGATCCAAACACAATCTAAACGCAATCCCAGGATGTTTGGAGGCACAGAGTGAGTGATGAGTCAATGCCTTGTGTGTGAGAGTTCAGTCTCCTCATCTCCACTGGGTCTGCGATGGGGGCCACAAGGGCATCCTTCTTCCCTAACATGTGCTCATCCTTGGCTGGAGCTGTACGTTTCCTGGAGGGGAAAAATAAATACATAATGGAGAGAAAAACATTTGAAACATTAAACACAATGGGGAAGCATGCATATACATCTCCCCTAAACATATTCACAATTTTGGAAGGAGATGTGCGTGCTGTTTTTTGTTTTCTCTGTCTTATTGAGGACATCCTCCATAAACCTCTGGAGGCAACCAGTCTATGGCAAGTGTGTGATGTGAGTCAAGAGCATGTGTTGGGGGGTTTAGGCAGGTTAATGGTGACACTAGTGATGAAAACACTGTGTGCAACAACAGGCTGAAGAGTGAAGAGGCAGCTGATTATCAGAGCTGCAATCTGCTGGGAAACAGCAAGGGTCTCTTTAGACTAATGTCATGTTCTGTGTCCCTTTGTTCCCCAGCCCCTCCAGTTCCCACTCCAGGTTCTCCTTTTGTGTTTCATAGCGCCCTCATGTGTCCTTTGTCTGCGTCTCATTTATGTGTCTCTTTGTGTTCCTCATTTGTCCTCTGGTCTTCAGCCTTCCAAATATCTCTCAGGTCCTGTGTTCCTTTAGTCTTCTCCAGTCACCCCTCTGCAGCCAGTCATCCCTCTTCAGTGTTTATAGTTTCAGCTTTTCATTTTATTAGTCTCTTTTATGTTTTGTCCCACCAGTCTTTGTAATTCTCCTTCCCTTTAGAATATTAGTTATGTGGTTGCTTTTCTTCTAGGTTTTTTCTTATGTCATGTGAGTTCCCTCCCTGATTAAGTATTGCTTTCACCTGGTCCTCTCCCCACACACCTGCAGCTCATCTGCCTCCCATCATGCCCCAGTTTATTTAAGCCCTGTCTTGTCTCTGTGTCTTGTCGGTCCATTGTTTGTCAGCGTGATTTGTTCTGTCAGTCTGCCTGTTCCCCTGGTGTTTTTGGTGTATTTTTATTTTGGGACTCATCCTACAATAAAAAGATTTTTTTCTTCATATCCACTCCTGCCTCGTGTCATCCTGGGTTCTGCATTTTGGGTTCTAACATCCCTTCAAAATGTGACAACTAAGGTGCAAACAAGATTACTCCTTCTCAAAAACTAGATTTTACACATAACAAATACGAGTGATTGAAAGCCACTGACCTTTCTTGTTTGCTGCATCCAAAGAAGGTAGATGGGTATTGATAAGAGAGAGACGGGGGAGTCATTTATCTGTTACAGCTAGCAGCAACACAGTGAACAGGAACTTAATCTTTATAAAAACAGACATTCGATTCCCATTTTACTTTTGGTTAATAAAATGATAATAAGTAAAACATAAGATGAAACAAATCAATTTATACAATTCAGTTACCACAATCATAATCAGGGAATAAATGGATAACTAATCTGGATAACTCAGCTGTGACAGGCTCATTGCTTTAAGCAAGTCAACTGCCTTTTAACCAGGAAGACTTCATTCAGGTCTACTTTCTTTAATAAAACAATATTTTCTGACTCATTCTGAATTATGTCAATCAAACACTAATCATGTGAAACATTTGAAACTCTTTTAGAGCGTCAGACTGTCAGACTCACCTCTTGAAGAGCAAAATAGTAATGACTGTGATGATGATAATGATGACAGCCAGCACTGGACCCATCACCCATAACATCTCTGGATCCTCCTGAGCTCGTGAGGTCACTCCACTGAACTTCAGCATGAAGCTCTCAGAGAACGGACTGGCTGAAAACACCTTCTGCTTCAAAGGACCAGAGAGGGAGCAGGTTCCATTTATTAGGCAGCAGCATCAAACCTGACTCAGAGCAGATGGGTTCGGATGTCTCTCACATCAGCTCTCTACCTTAACCCTCAGCTTCATAGACAAAAATTACATAAAGATTTCTGTTCTAAAACCAACTTCAACGCCCCAAAGCCGTGGGCCAATCACATTGCACCACGAGTCTTCATCTGCTCTTGTTAGGGGACTGAAGAAGAATAAGAAAATATTTTTTGTATAGCATCTTTCAAGATAAAAATCACGAGGTGCTTCACAAGAACAAAATCTAAATAAATAAATAAATAAAAATCTAAAAGATTTTGGATTAAAAAATGGGGAAAATGGAAACTTTTTGAAGAAAAAAATGTGAAGGAAGAAAATAAACAAATAAGAAAAGGTAATACGGGATCCTGAGGAAGGCAGAATTGGTAGAAACAGCAGCATGAAGAGAAGGTAGTGAGGAAGAATGAACTGAAGGTCACAAAACCTGAACAAATGAGTTTTCAGTTGCTTTCTAAAGGAGACCACTGAGTCCATCGATCTTAGGGGGAGAGAGGATCAGAGCAAGAGGATCATGTTAGTTTTAATCAATCATCTCTTTCTAACAATCTAAATGTTAGTGTTCCTTGGGCAACAAGCTGTTTCTTGATCAGATCTAGTTCTGTCATTCTCATGAGTCTTTCACCCTACCATCCAAATTAGGAATCAGAAAAAAATCAGCTATTTGTAGGGATGCATAATATATCTGCTTCAATATTGATATCGGCAGATGTTAGTCATTTTTAACATATCGGTATCGGTCCGATAAATAAAACTGGGCTGATATTAACATCCGATATTTTTTCCATCTTGTTTCCATTTGTTTATCTGTTTTAGAGGGTGAGGGGGTGGTGTGTATTTGTTTAGTCATGTGACAGTGACGTGCTTCCTCAGAAGCGTAAATGTGTGTGATGTTAGTACATAATTTGTATGTTCTGTGTTTGTCTTCAAATTCCATTTTTGGTTCTTCTTTAAACACAAATAAGGTTTTTCTTTACCTTGCTGATGTTTCGTTTGCGGCTGCAAACATCTTCAGAGCGGACGCTGATGGTGGTGTCACTTCCGACTCCGTTTATCCTCTGCTGCCCGCGGATAAACGGAGTCGGAAGTGACACCACCATCAGCATCAGCTCTGAAGGTGTTTGCAGCCGCAAACGAAACATCAGCAAGGTAAAGAAAAACCTTATTTGTGTTTAAAAAATAGCCAAAAATGGAATTTGTTAGTAAATAATATTGTAAATTCAGCTTCAATCATTTTAATTCTCCACAACATCTGCTGATTTTGGAAGCATTAATGTCAGTATATCGGTATCGGTTAATATCGATTATCGGACACAACAGTTATATTAATATCAGATATCGGTACCAGCCCAAAACATTTCATATCAGTGCTTCACTACTTATTTGTGGTTGTAAATCACACACCTTGTCCTTATTTTGAGTTTTTGTCATAATTTTCAGACTTTTTATCTAACTTAGGATTGAGTACTGATAAAATCATTATAGTTAGATGTTTAAATATCCATGTTGATGTTGAAAGTGATAACCTGAAAATTTTGTTTTGTAATCCATTTGACTCAAATGTTTTTTCTCAAAATGCTAACAAACCAACTCACTCTCTATCATACTCTTGATCTTGTTTTGACATGTGGTATTGAGAGTGAACAGTTGTTTATCAAGTTTCTCTGTAGATCTAGTCCTCAGATTCTGTGTTGAATTGTCAGACCCTCTGCTGTTGTTAATGCTCCTCTTTCCTGGACCCTTTCTCCTCAGTGTTTATTTTATCCTGTTCACTATAAAAACACATCATGTTGGGACAACAGTTGCTCAGCTAATAAATGTGAGTAAACATAAATGTGGGTAAATCAGAAGTGTTGGATATGCTTAGCTCGTCGTGGCTACTCACAGACTCCTGATCGTTCAGTTCAGCCAGAACAAAGCAGCGGTACAGCTTCTGAACAGGAAGTGCTCTGTTATAGTATCCATGGTATTTCTTGTCATCACCCAGAGCGAAGATCTCTGGCAAAGAGTCCAGTTTAGCAGCAATATAGGACTGTGGTAAATCTGGACTCTGTCTCTGCAGATGGCTGTCAGCTTCAGCCTCCAGCATCAGCTGATGGGAAGACATGAGAAAAGAACACAAGGACTCACTGTGAAACCATAAAACAGTCTTCTGTTATACAGCCTAGGAGCTCAGGCTCGAGTCAAACTGAAACCACTTGACTTTCCAAATCTTCCAAACAATTAACAGTTTAAAATTTTTCTTTGTGGTTCCGTGACATACTTTTTTTTCCTGTTAAGTACAAGACAGGAGCAGAGCGCATTATAATTGAATCCAGTGTTATAGCAGTTAGGGATACTTAGAGATGATGTGTAGCTTTTACTATTAATCATTTAGAAATACCCATCGAAATGTTCTTGAAAATTAATTTAATGATGGCCAGTTGTTGAAAAATATTGGCGTCTTCATAACATATAACCATAAAAATCGTGTCTAAGATACATGAGAGTGGGTCTAACCCAAAAATTCCACTATCTCCGCTCCGCTGCACTCCGCTCCGGCACGAACTCCGCAGCAAACACGGTCCCGTTGTAGTCAATCAGAGCTGTTCCAGTACTGCGGCCGTGCGGCGCAGTGCGCCACCCGCCGTTCCACCATCCGGCAGAAATGGGATCGATTCTATTTTTGCCGGACGCCGGAGCACCTCCGCAGTCAATGGACAGAAACCCCAACCGCCCAACAGGAAAGGGAGCAAGCACAACTTCCATTATTTCACAATAAATCGATAAACAAAAAGTGTTTTTCGATTCAAGATTGAACATCTTTGGCGGATGTTGGGTGTCAAGGCCAATTTCGACATTGGTTACCGGCCCGTCTTCTGGAGCTGCTACTAACCAACCATAGCTAACTGCTTTGGATATAAGAAAAATATTTCAGATATCAGCCTGATAGCTACAATTAGTTGACTTACCTGAAATTATACCAGAAAAAAACAATTCATGTCCGAATTGCGATTATTTATAAAGATTCTGAATCAATTCATAAAGACTCTCAATCGATCATGTCTTTTTATGTAAACTGCTAATCATGCTGTAGATCAATGATTCCCAACCAGCTGTTCACATTACAGGGAGTGTGCAGAAACATTAATATTGAATTTTGCAGATGATATCATCAGTTGTTCACCAGCATTTGCTGATCCTCATAAAAAAAGAGGCTGGGATGTGTTATTCTTAAGTAATGCCCAAAAGCAGTTCCATGGTAATAAACAGAAATGATATAAAATTAGGCCAACCTCGACTCTGCGTGGATGTTGTTAATCTGCGATGTTCCCTTAAATGGTAAGAGGTAGTCCTTCAAGATTGTTGGAAAACCATTTCAGGTGTTTAGCTCTTGAAGCTCAACAAGAGAATGCCAAGAGTGTGCGAAGCAGTAATCAGAGCAAAGGGTGGATATTTTGAAGGAAATAGAATATAAAACATGTTTTCAGTTATTTCATCTTCTTTGGTTAAGTACATAACTCCACATGTGTTCATTCATAGTTTTGATGCCTTCAGTAAGAATCTATCAATGAAATGGTCATGAAAATAAAGACAACAAATTGAATGAGAAGGTATGTCCAAACTTTTGGCCTGTACAGTAAGTCGCTTTGGAGAAATTCACATTTTTGGATTGTCTGGGCGTGATGAGACGTGTGACATGGTAAAAATGGTGGTGGTGAGGACCTCCTATTTGGAAAGTTGAGCCTATGGACATTGTCCAATATATATGCAGATGGTGAAAACACATTGTTTTATAGTTATTATTCTCACATTATGTTGTTTATTCATACGAAGATTTGCTTGTCCATAATAAATGTTGCCAACTCCGCATCAGTCTAGGTGTGCCTGCAAATGCACCCACACGCTCTGTGATTGACATCTGTACATAAGTGGATGTCTAACACTATTGACTAATGCTGAATGATGGTTATCTCAAACTGCAGTGGGCTCTGTATGAAGGGGGATGGGTTTGGGAAGAAAAATGTATACTGCCTACATTAGATCCCAGTACAGGGAGAAACCGATGGGCAAGACTATCACTTTTACAGATTTTTTTTAAAAATCATCTATAATTCCTGAAAGGGGGAAATTTAGCTGCTTTAACCCATGGACTGATCCTTGCTGTTGTTTATATGTAAAGAAAATCTAAATCACACACCCACTCACCTCGAGTACGTCCATGTCTTCAGGGTTTTCCCATCTGTTCAGAGAAACTTGGCTTTCAGGGATCACAACAATGTAGAACCACCTGTAATAAAATAACTACATATCACACCAATATGCTTCAGGACAACTGACAAATGCAAAGGTCTTTAATTCTTCTCAAATACAAACTAAAGAGGAGAAGTAAATGATGCCACCCTGAAGGAGTCCTCTTTTCAATTCAAGTCAATTCAATTGTATTTGCATAGCGCCAAATCACGGCAAGAGTCATCTCAAGGCACTTCACATAATAAACATTCCAGTCCAGGTCAGTTTATTAAGCCAATCAGAAAAAATATTTCTTACATAAGGAACCCAGCAAATTGCATCAAGTCACTGACTAGTGTAAGTGACTTTACAGCAATCCTCATACTAAGCAAACATTTAGTGACAGTGGAGAGGAAAACTCCCTTTTAACAGGAAGAAACCTCCAGAGGATCCTGGCTCAGTATAAGCAGCCATCCACCACGACTCACTGGGGATGGAGAAGACAGAGCAGATACACACACACACACACACACACACACACACACACACACGCACACACACACACGCACACACACACACACACACACACACACACACACACACACACACACACACACACACACACACACACACACACACACACACACACCAAGCAATGTGTCTATGGTTACATTGTGATTTCTTAGTAAATATTCTATTTGGTGAGACATTAACTAGGATAAATACAGTAAAGTTTATCTATAATTAAACGGGTAAACTAGCAGTAGCATATCCAACGTCAAGGAAAGCAAAAAGTTATTATCAGGAGAGGGAGAATGTTTAAGTGATTAGCAGCAGTGTGCTAGACGATGGCCCCCTCCATGAGGCCACCACAGCTCAGCAGAACATCATTGTAGCTTCTTCTGGGGAGAAAAACACTTAGAGAAAAAATAAAGTTAACAGCTGAAATTGCAGAAAATAGTACAGTTAAAGAGCAGATTGTAGAAGAAAGTAGTAGAGTGTGAAAAGTGGTCAGTGTATCCTCCAGCAGTCTAAGCCTATAGCAGCATAACTACAGAGATAACTCTGGATAATCTATCCTATTTAGATGGAGGCATGTTGGAGGCAGGGCAAGGGAGAGTCGTCTTTATCAACTGTACACTCCACCTCCCTCTACTCCCCCACTTATCCAGCTCTAGGCTAACAGATTTTAACCATAGGCCCTATCAAATAAAAATGTTTTAAGCCTAGTCTTAAAAGTAGACATGGTGTCTGCCTCACATACTAAAGCTGGGAGTTGGTGCCACAGGAGAGGAGCCTGATAACTAAAAGATCTGCCTCCCATCCTAATTTTAGATATTCAGGGAACCACCAGTAAACCTGCAGTCTGAGAGCGAAGTACTCGGTTAGGAACGTATGGAACAATACGATGTATTGATGGAGCTTGATTATTAAGAGCTTTATATGTGAGAAGAAGGATCTTAAAATCTATTCTGAATTTAACAGGTAGCCAATGTAGGGAAGCTAAGACAGGAGACATATGATCTCTGTTTTTAATTCTCATCAGAACTCTAGCTGCAGCATTTTGGACAAGCTGAAGACTTTTAACTACATTCTGTGGACTTCCTGAGAGTAATGAATTACAGTAATCCAGACGTGATGTAATAAATGCATGAACTAGTTTTTCAGCATCACTCCTGGAAAGGAAGCTTCTAATCTTAGCAATATTCCGAAGGTGGAAAAAGGAAATCCTACAAACCTGTTTAACGTGGGATTTAAATTACATTCCCTGGTCAACGATAACACCAAGGTTCCTTTCTTTGTTCTCGGAGACTAATTTAATGCCATTCAGGTCAGGTGATTGACTAAGCAATTTCCTTTTCTGAATTTCAGGTCCAAAGATGAGAACTTCAAACTTGTCTTGATTTAAAGCAAAATGTTTTGAGTCATCCAATTTTTTATGTCCTCAAGACAAGCCTGTAATCTACCTAACTGATTAGATTCATCAGGGTTAATGGATACATATAACTGAGTATCATCAGCATAACAGTGGAAGTTTATCCCATGCTGTCTAAGGATTTTACCAATTGGGAGCATATATAGTAAAAAGAATTGGTCCAAGCACTGAACCCTGTGGTACTCCACAAGTAACCCTGGAGTATGAAGAAGATTTGTCATGTACATTTACAAAATGAAATCTATCAGACAGGTAGGATTTAAACCAGCCTAGCGCTGTGCCTTTGATCCCTACAACATGTTCAAGTCTTTCTAAAAGAACATTGTGATCAACTGTGTCAAAAGCAGCACTGAGATTTAACAAGACTAGAACAGACACAAGATCCTTATCTGAGGCCATGAGAATATCATTTGTAACTCTCACTAATGCAGTTTCAGTGCTGTGATACTCTCTAAAACCAGACTGAAATTCCTCAAACAGAGCATTAGTGTTTAAATGCTCACATACTTGGATGCCCACTATTTTCTCCAGGACTTTGGATAAAAATGGAAGGTTAGATATTGGTCAATAATTCATTGGGTCATCTGGATCCAGAGAAGGCTTAAGTGAAGGTTTGATTACAGAAACCTTAAAATCCTGTGGTACATATCCATTTACTAAGGATAGATTGATTATATCTAGAATGAGGACAGTAGCCAAAGGAAATGCATCTTTAAATAATTTGGTTGGGATTGGATCTAAAATGCAAGTTGAAGGTTTAGGTGAAGCTAATATTTTTGATAACTCAGAAAGCTCATCTGGATCAAAACAGTTAAAACACAGATGAGGTTCTACAGTTACATCTGATGCTGCCTCACTTACCCCAAAATTCCACTATCTCCGCTCCGCCCCCGCCCTCCGCTGCCGCTCGCTTCCGAACTCAAATTATACTGTACCTGCTCTACAACGGCTCCGCTCCGGTGCGGAGACCTGAGGTGCGCAAACAGGCATGCGCAGGATTTTTGAGATCTTGCGATACAGTCCGAGCAATAAACGCGGAAGTTAGATCCAAACACCCGTTGTGTGGGAGAAGCATCAAATTGAACTGTTTAATCTGCCTATCATTTGTGTTGAGAGATCAGCAGTGTTTGGATCAACAAAGTGTGACTACTTTGATAGTGGAAACTGTATTTATGGCTTATTTTTGTGCATTTAAAGTTCAGCCGCCATTGATATTTGTTAAAAGTTGTTAAACCTGTGCATATGAAACAAAAGACGCTTTTTGTTTATCGATTTATTATGAAATAACGGAAGTTGTGCTTGCTCCCTTTCCTGTTGGGCGGTTGTGGTTTCTGTCCATTGACTGTGGAGGTGCTCCGGCGTCCAGCAAAAATAGAATTGATCCTATTTTTGCCGGACGGCGGAACGGCGGGCGGCGCACTGCGCCGCACGGCCGCAGTAGTGGAACAGCTCTGATTGACTACAACGGGACCGTTTTTGCTGCGGAGTTCGTACCGGAGCGCAGCGGAGCGGAGATAGTGGAATTTTGGGGTTACTGAGGAAGAAGAAATCGCATTGGGGAGGATGCTAAAGATTTTGTTTCTAATAGAATTAATTTTACTTGTAAAAAATCCCATGAAGTCGTTGCTGCTGAGGGCTAAGGGAATAGATGGTTCAGAGCTATGATTCTGTGTAAGTTTGGCTACTGTACTGAAAAGAAATGTAGGATTATTCTTATTCTCCTCAAATAACGCTGAGAAATAAGTAGTTCTAGTTTGTCGAAGCTTATTTTTATACAGCACAAGACTATTTTCCCAGGATAAGTAGGACTCCTCCTGGAGCGTAGAATGCCATGTTCTCTCCAATTTTCTAGAGTTTCGTTTTAAAGCTCGTAAATGAGAATTTAACCAGGGAGCCAACTTCCTGTCCCTAATTACCTTCTTTTTTAAAGGGGCAACATCATCTAATGCCACACGTAAAGAAGAAGTAACATTATGAGATAAGGCATCAATTTGTGAGGGGCTAGAAATGAAATTATTGCCCTCTGCTACGTTCCTCTGAAATGCTGAGGACAGAAAAGATGGAACAGTTGATTTAAAAGATGCAACAGCATTGTCAGATAGAGACCGACTTCAGTGAAATTTACTTTCATGTCTCGAGAACTCAGTTATAAAAAATTCAAAGGTTATCAAAAAGTGGTTCGAGAGGACTGGATTATGTGGAAAGATCGTTATTTCCTCACACTCTATTCCATACGTCAGCACAAGGTCTAATGTATGATGGCAGGAGTGGGTGGAGCTATGTATTCTTTGGGTAAAACCAATTGAGTCTAAGATATTACTAAAGGCTACATTGAGGCTATCATTTTCAATGTCCACATGAATGTTAAAATCCCCCACTACAATGACCTTATCAGTACTGAGCACCAAATCAGATAAAAAATCAGAGATTTGATCCAAAAACTCAGAGTAAGGGCCTGGTGGACGATATAAAACTACAAACAAGAGTGGTTTTACAGTTTTGCAATCTGGATTAGGAAAACTAAGAATAAGATGTTCGAACAAACTGTAGCTATTAATGGTAAGGGATTGATTAATAAGTCAGAATGAAAAATGGTTGCTACTCCTCCTCCTCGCCTTGTACTTCGAGCAATATGATGATTTAAATAATTAGAAGGAGTCGACTCGTTTAAGCTAACATAGTCCTCTTGTTGCAGCCAGGATTCTGTGAGAGAGAGCAAAGAAATCTGATTATCACAAATCAAGTCATTAACTAACAAAGTCTTAGAAAAATAGACCTAATGTTCAATAACCCACATTTAATTTTTCTAATTGTCTGCTCAGTTGAATTTGTTCTAATATTTATGAGATTTCCATGATTTATTTTATTAAGCCTGATATTTAATCTGTGTGATTTTGGCCGTGGGCAGGACACTGTCTCTATGGAGTAGTGGGTGGGTAACAGTACAGAAGCTGCAGAGGGGTGTGTTAAACTACAACTCTGCTTCCTGGTCTGGACCCTGGGTTCTCATGGAGGACTAATAAAACTGGCCATGTTCCTAGAAAAAAGAGCTGCTCCATCCAAAGAGGGATGGATGCCGTCTCTTCGCATCAGACCAGGTTTTGCCCAAAACGTTTTCCAATTATCAATGTAGCCCACGTTGTTTTCAGGACACC
This sequence comes from Nothobranchius furzeri, assembly GCF_043380555.1. Lineage (NCBI taxonomy): Eukaryota > Metazoa > Chordata > Actinopteri > Cyprinodontiformes > Nothobranchiidae > Nothobranchius > Nothobranchius furzeri. Next base: position 55,324,401 of record NC_091756.1, on the reverse strand, counting down.
ACCTAGACAAACAGCGGTTGAAGGACAGATGCGGCTAAACATGTTGTCACTGGTCCGATCAGGCAGGGGGCCAGAGAAAATTACGGAGTCCGACATTGTTTTGGCAAACTTACACACCGAAGCAACATTAATTTTAGTGACCTCCGATTGGCGTTACCGGGTGTCGTTACTGCCAGTGTGAATAACAATCTTACTGTATTTACGCTTATCCTTAGCCAGCAGTTTCAGGTAAGATTTAATGTTGCCCGCCCTGGCCCCAGGTAAACTCTATTGAATTTGGTCATTGAACAGAACAGGATGGTGTTCCTGTGTGGACTCGGACTTAACTAACAGTGAGCACTAGTGTCGGCCTGAGCTCTCTACAGTCAGTAAAGCTGTTTACAGTTTGTTCCTTGGGTCCTGTAGGACCAAAACTACAGCAGTAAGAGCAGTGTTCATTAGCACAGACCTTACTCGGGCTTCAGCTGGGACCTGAGGCAGAAGGATCATCACTCTGTCTTCCTCTTCACTCAGCTGGTACCGTGTTGGCTTCACAATGAGCAGGTCTGGAGCTGTTCTGATGGAAACCTGCTGCTGAAGCCCACCAGCACCATTCCCCCGACTCATCAATATGAAGGAGTAATCTGTATCTGGTTGCAGCTGCGTGATCAGCTTTCTCATCAGATGGCCTTGGACCTCTACACTTTGATGATTATAGAGAATCTGGAGACAGGGTTGATTCTGTGATTCATTGAATGATGATTGAAATGATTTTAAAAAACTATTCAGATGCCCTCTGTAAAGTGGATTTCTTAATGTTTCATTGTGAGGCATTTAGTAGTCCTTCAGATACTTTTAAACAAGTATCTGATATGGTCCTTCAACAGTCTACAGAAGGTTAATGATTGGTCTTAAACTCCTGAGTCTGTAAAGGTAGGCCTTCTAGATGTAGCGGAAATCCACATTTTATATCCTCAGGTTAACTTTGTTTAGATTTACACGGAGAAGAATAACATTTTCACACAAAGGTTTCTTTCACACTTAGCAGAAAACAAAACGGGGAATTTGAAACTGGCCTACAATCAAATAAATTCCAAGATACCATTTTCGAACATCCGGCTAACTCCTACATTTTCTCCCAGGAACGTAAATTTTACCAAGTGACTTGTTTAGCCGGACATTATCAGGACTTGGTCTGTCTTACCCAAGCCCCCACAATGCAGCTCTAAAATTGAGTAAAACCCAGAAATTAAATAAATTGCAGTTCCACCCTCATCCACTGGGAGCTGGTGTCAGAAGCGAGCAAATCCTCATTGACTCCCATGTTAAAAATATCAATTTCACAGCAGAAATAAACATGTTTACAGCCTGGTACCAAAACATGTTTTTGGTTTAAATGATCTAGTTTACACTCATGATAACTCTGAGGGGGGTGAATTTTTTCTCACTCTTCTGTTTAAGTGTATTAAAAGCCTAATATTCTGTATAATTAATGAGCATCTGACCCACGTGACCACCGCCACAGACCCACGTGACCACAGAGCTAGCTCCGTGGAAAGGCCTCAGTAGAGCCTCGGTCTGGCTTGGAAACTGTTCCGGGATTTTGAGTCTCTGTGTTTGTGTATTATTTTTTGGATATTTTTTGTGCAATTGTTGGACAAAATGACTTGCTGTGGCATTAATTGCACTAATAGAGCGTCCAAGGAGTCTCCACTTCATTTTTTTCGGTAAGTAAAATTATATTTATGTATTTTAGGTCACTGCCGAGCTGAGCTTAGATTTTAACATGTACTGTTTAACCATGGAATTTAAATGTAATAGGGTAAAACCCAGTGCATTTAACACAATGCTGCACTTTAGAAAATGGGTTGAAATATAACATGTTGGTGGAGCTGGGTTCCGACTATCGGCTTGTGGAGCTCTCGGGAGACCGATGTTTTCCACCCGTTTCTCCCCTGGCTTCGCGGCTTCTGTTTGCTGCGCGGAATGCCGGCTGTTTCTCCCGGCAGCTCGGCGCATCTCTGTCTGATCGCGGCTTCTGTATGATGTGCGGGCTGCTGGCTTGTGGAGCCGTTTTGGGTTTATTCACTTACTTATTCTCATGCATGAAACAATAAGCTGTGTTTGGTTCTTTTTGTCAATTGTCACAACTGATGTTTGTAATAAATTCACAAAACGTAAATAAAGCCTGATCATTGTCTAGCAATTCTCTGGAATAATTGGCGCATACTGTCAAAAATTCATCCTTTAGATTAATTTGTGGCATTAACTCTGAGACTGATTACATTGCGAAGATATAGATATTAAATCCAACGGTCCAGTTCCGAAAACTGGTGGTGCACCGATTAGTTATAAGATTATAAACAAGCTACATCCAAGCCACATTTGAAATATAGATATAAATCTACATTTATCGCTACACAGGCCTTACCTTAAGAGGAACTTGAGATTTGTATGTTTCTGGCAGATCCCAGGTCAGTAGAACAGAGGTTTTCATCACAGCCTTCACACCAAAGTTTTTGGTAAATGCTGAAGAAAGATTTTCACATATCACCATTATGCACATAATAAGATGCCTCAGAGTCGCTCTTCATCTTTACAGTTTTCTCTTGAACATTTTAGAGTTTTTCAGCTGAAACTTCAGTTGAAACTGGATATTTTAAAAAGGATTTAAAGTTAAAGTCTCATTAGTCATCACTCACTGGTGAAATTACATTTCCACATTTGACCCATCCCCGAGGGGAGTGATGAGCTGCAGCAGTGGCTGAGCTCAGAAACTATTTGGTGGTTTAAACCCCCAATCTTACCCCTAAATCTGAGTGTTAAACAGGGAGGCATTGATTGGGTCTCATTTTTAGAGTCTTTGGTATGACCCATCCAGGATTATCTCCCAGTACCAGGACAGGCACTCATACCAACAGGCCAATGAGAAGGTGTTTATGAGTCTTATAGTAGTCCAAAACAATTTAACCATCTTATTTGGTGTTTATTGAGTCTCTATTTTGTTTTTATTAGGTTTTTGTATCTGTATTGTTTCTCAAGTCTTTTTATTGTGTTTTAACTCTGTTTTTATTGCATTCTATTGTCAACATTGTATCTCTGTTGTGTCTTTATTGTGATTTATCAGCTTCTTTATTGCATTTATATTGAAATTCTATTGTCTACATTGCATTTATAGTGTGCTTCCATTGTGTTTTATTTTGTCTCTAATTTGTACTTCATGTGTTAGCCCCTAATCATCCAAAAGAGTTCCAATGAAGGCGACTGGACTTCTTTGGATTCTTGAAGACATTTCACTTCTCATCTGAGGACTGGAATCTGGGAGGGTCAGGATTATAAGCTGTAGCTGTCTGTTGTTGCTAAACAAGCAGAAACTACCCATGAATACCCCTCCTCCCCACCTCCTGATGAGTTGTTAACCTCTACTGTGAAGGAATTGTATTAATAAGATGTAATCAATACAACAATACAACTACAGTTTATGAACTCGTCTTTCCCATATTCCAGTCAGAACTGACAAAGCTCCTCGAATGAGAAGTAAAACGTCTTCAAGAAACCAAATAAGTCCAGTTGCCTTCATTTGAACCCTTTTCGATAACCATGACCTGGATGACTGAGAACATTCACCATCACTATTCAGAACGTTGATCTGCACAAACTAAGTAGGATATTGCTTTACTCTGACACAAACACACACACACACACACACACAAACACACCTAAACACAAAGGCTGCCTGTGATCCTCACCTATCATGGAGGTGGACATGGTCTTGATTTGGACACTGGGACTGAAGGATCCTCCTCCTTTGCTGGTGAAGGCTTGGACTCTGATGTCATAGGTGGTGTCAGGCTGCAAACCCTGGATGGTCATCTGTGTTTCTCTTGTACTGTTGCTGTTGTTGTGCTGACCATTGATATCTCGAAACATCACCACATACTTGGTGATGTTTCCATTCCTCTCAGCTAAAGGAGGAGGCTCCCAAGCCATCTTGGTGGAGGTGGAAGTGAGAGCTACCACGCTCAGGTTCTGAGGGTAGCTACTGGGGACATCTTCAGGAGTGCTTATCTGCTTAATGTACTCCTCCCCTGTGCCTGCTCGGTTTTTAGCAGACAGTTTGAAGATGTAAACAGCTCCTTTGTGTAGGCCAGTGACAGTAAAATGATCATCAGTCTTTCTGAAGTCTTTGACGGTGAAAGATTCTTCATCTGTTCTTTTGAACTGCAGCTGGTATCCTACATGCTCTCCCACAGTCTCTTTAGGAGGTCTCCACTGGATCAGAGCAGTGTTTCCTGTCATGGTGCTGATCATCATGGTGGGCGGCCCAGGGACTGTAACAAAAACATGTGTGACAGGACCTGATGATGCTGTACTGCACTACATCCATTGGTCCTAGATCATCTGTACTAATGAACGTGTGGCTGCTGCTTCTTGACCCAGCTAAGTGTATTCATAGTTCAATAAATGTTGCAGTTATTCAGGTGTAACCTGCTGCTGCTGGAGAAGATTTCTGCCTCATGACGGTACCTAGAAATGGTGCCAGTTCATTGGTATCAATAAATGTGATGATTGGATTAAGAAGAAAACAAATAAAACAAACAAACAAAAAAAACTTGTAAGCCTGATGAGAATGTTGTCTTTCTCCAAACAAGATGATCCATTTTCATTAAAATCCTGATCTTTGGCTCCTCTGGAGAAGCTCTTCAGGCTAACCTCACTTATACTAAAACGGAATTACACTTTCAAAAAAGGGCAGACTTGAATTTTTTTTCTTTTTTGTGTTTTGGGCTGCATTTTTAAGTGAAGCTTAGGGTTAAATAATAGATTTATGCAACACTCCTAAATGTAGTTAATACACGCACCCGCTCCTTTGGTAGTCACCATTTTGACCTTGCTGAGTGCTCCACTGCCCTTGGTGGTGTAGGCAGATACAGTCAGGGAATATGTGGTCTCAGGGAGAAGGCCGGATATAACAGCCTCCTGATAAGAAGAAGGAAAACAGAGAAGAAAAGTGGAGATGGGAGCAGGAACAGACACATAAAATTAGGAAAGAGAAGGCTAAAGGGAAAACTGTCTTTGCAGGAGTAGAAACCGTGGCAATAACACTATAGTGTCACCTTTTAAACACAGATCTTTTTTGCTTTTACCTGCATTTTAAAGTTTATCATAACTAATCATTTTATTTAAGCCCCTCTTACTGTTGTTTACATTGTTGTACAAAGTTCTTTGGGTTTCTCAAGAAGCAAAGAGGATACAAATATCCCAAAGGATTTAAAGGGGCCAAATCATGGAAAATCCACTTTTTGAGCTTTACCATGTGGTGTTATTTCCTCATGAAAATAACCCCCAAACTAGTTTTTGACTACATTCACACATTTTCCTGTATCAGGTGCCAATTTAGAGTTTTACTTTGAAAATTCAGAAAATGCCTGAATGAAAACTACTACATCAGGCATGTTTCCTCTCCCTGAAGCTGGTGGATGTTCTGACAAATTACTTCTTTGTCGGGAACAAAGCACCACCGTAAAATCCGTGCATCCTGTCTACAGAAACGTTCATAATGGTCAGCACAGGATATGTATGTTAGGTGACTATTGTTTTGTAACAGACTTGGTAGTCCAGTGGTTAGTGTGCCACACTGGCATGTAGTTTTGCACCGGTTCATCTCCTGGTTGCAGCAGTAATTTTTTTCTTCTTTTTTAGCAACACTTGCAAGTACGACGTTTTTAACCCTTTATTGTGAAACTGTTAAAAAACTAAATTACTATTTATTTTTTAAACTTTGTTTGTTTGTTAGCCCAATAACCAATATTGACCTTTGACCTCTATTCCTCTATATATTATATTTGTTCCACAACCTTCTGATTGAAATTTGTACTACAGTTTAATGATCGTGATAAACCAATATCATGTTTTATTTGGCAAAGAAAACCAGACTGACATCCTCCGTTTTTCAAAGGATAAAAGGGGTTGTTCACTTCCTAGGTGAAGTAACTTCTAATCAGCCCCTGTTCATGCAGTTGTGAGAGAGATTTAAGGGTTGGAATATTACAATGCATATTGCTCTTTTTTATTTAACTACTGGAGAATGAATATAGTTAATAAAAACATGGCTTTTTAGGTTTCTTCAGGTTATATTAATAGTTTTTGTTTCCACAAAATGCAAAGAGGAATTAGCAAATGATATTTGGAAAGTAACAATAAGTGATTACAAAATAAGTTCAGGATTTAAAATGTCTAAATAACAGCCTTCAGAACAAAACAAAAAAACAACAAAAACAACAGAATGTTCACATCTAAGAGCAGCAAAGACAAAAAGATGGCATGATTTCAAATGAAGATGACTGACAGCACCTGAGCTTGAAGGTTTGAAATGTCCACCACAAGTGGTTGGCTGTGAGGTTCCCCGTTCTTTAGCCTGGAGCAGATGACATGATAGCCTCCAGTCTGCTGCTTAATGAATAAAGGAGGCGTCCAGGTGACCTTGACAGCAGTGGAGTTGAGGGCTTCTGCAACCACCTTCCTGGGAGGAGCTCCAAGCACTGGAAACACATCGCAATGTTCTACTAAAGTCTAAACCCTGGACTGGTAATATCTCTGATGTGCAAATACAAAGTGACATCCATCTCCAGTTATTTTATTAAGAAAACAATCAGAAAATCGTCTGGTGTTGAAACTTTCAGGCTGTTTTGCACAAAAATTCGGAGCTGAACATTTAACGGTAGATGTATTTATTGCATGGATTCATGAGGTTTTTCAAGTCAATTCCGTGCCTTATTTCAAAATGTGCAGTGGAGTAAAATCTTTATTTAGCCCCATCAGCATCATTTCATGGAAGAACTATGGGGACATTAAACAGTTTTTCGTGTTGCCCATTGCAAGGCAATATTCTATTTTTTTCCAGCTTTAAGAGGCTGAAACTTAATAAAGTGAGTGTGCACTTGGTGCTGCTTACTGGACTGGGTGGTCCTGGCTTCAGCTGGCTGAGTAAAGAGTCCCAAACCCCTCTCGGAGCGGGCTGCTAAGGAAAACAAGTACACTGTATCTGGTTTTAGACCATCAACAGCATAGGAGCCTGCTGCATTGAAAGTGACACGGTGCTGCAGAGAGACAAAACAAAAGAGATATAATGAACATAAACGTGTGCAATGATATAGAAAAAAGTTCAGTTTCAGAATGCTGAATTTTTATTCATCATAAAAAGAAGATACTCAGACAGTTGAAAAACATATACCTATAAAATATACACATAATTTTTGTGTTGAGACACATTTAGTTCTGGGGTCCCAACAACTTTGACGTTATGTCTCAGAGACCACGTCTCCAAGTGGAGAAACTTCATCTGAAGATCCTCAGTCTCTGTTAAGCCGGGCGTACACTGTGCGACTTTTTCACTTTTTGAGCCGATTTTCCACTCGTGCGAGAATCCACGAGATCGGGGCGAGTTTTGCGCCGAGCGTCGTGTAGTGTACAGGGGGTTACGAGAGGCGATTAACACCACGTGACCAGCTACCGATCAGCAATTGTGAGCTCGCACGGACTTCTGGCGTGTTTAATATTTTGCTCGACCCTTGTGAGGGTATCGCACTGTTCAAGCGGCGCTGCGAGCGGCTGCGACCCAAAAAGTATCAGAACCGCTCACGGCGCATGCGCAATCCTGCATCAACACCGCTCCCCGCTATTTCCCTAATAACACACGCTGTTCATTTTACTTTCTACACGTTTTTTTACTCACAAAGATTGTCAAGAAAGCGTGTTTGTCGTGTTCATGTCAAATTAAACTGATCACAAAACACAGATTTACTTTCTTTGTTTCGTTTTCCTCATCCAACCCACATAAATCCCTGTGTGTCCTCCTGCAGCACTCCCGAAGGACAACAGGCAAAACAAGACAAAAAAGTCTAACGTGTTGAGTAAAAACTGCTATTTTTAGCATATTTTTAGGGCCGACGTGTTGCCACCAGACGTACAGTGTGAGCACATGACTCGTGAGATCTGCCCTGCGAGGAAGTCGTACAGTTTGAGCTGAAGCTGAGTGCTACGAGTGAAAAAGTTGCACAGTGTACGCCCGGCTTTATCAGCTCTGACTGGTTGGCTACATGCTAAAAAAGTTGTTTGGAACATCAGGTGATGTGTAGAACCAACAGAGGCCAGACTGGTTCCCGTCAAAATGAGGAAGATGCCTCCTGGATTAGAGTAAAGTAAACTATTACTGGGAGTGAATCTTTGTTCTACATCTGAAGTTAGACTAGAATAATTTTAGAGCTGGGTTAAGACCAGATTATTTTATCATGCCCTCACTCATCAAACCTGAATGGTGGACACAGTTTTCTTGTGACTGTATAAAGATTAGTCTGTGTGCTGATTTCTTTGGGTTGTATTTACCTTATTTTCAGGACTGCTGGCCTCCCAGTAAAGCAGTTCGTAGCTAATGATGGGGTCTTGGCCTGGCCAAAGCCATGACAGCATGATGCGAGTATCCAGCTCGGCCTCAGCCTCAAAACCAGAGGGCTGCGATGGAACTGAAGGCAGAAATGAGAAATGGAGGAGTAATGATATTTTTAACATGAAACAGAAAGGTTTGAACGTCATGATGATGTCTGACATTAAGCCTGGTTTATGCTTCTCCGTCTGCGTCAGTGCGGAGACACGCAACGTCCGTGCGTAGGGCTCCGGCAGGCACACAAGTACGTACGGAGTCGAGCCCACTTTTTTAAACATCCGTCGAACGAGACGGATTACGCAAGCTTGTGATTGGTCAGGACGCCGCTGTTGTTTACAGCGCCGCCATTGCAAAGAGAGCCGAGGATAACTAGCGGCAGACACGGGGAAGCTTGAAGACCTCGCGAAAAAACTCTAAAAATATGAACGTTTAATTCTCCCGTGACTGGAGGAGTGAAAAGATGCGCAGCAAGCGTTTTATTTGTGGACAGAAATGACAGGAAACGTGGGTTTAGAGGTGGGGAGCGCATGAAGCGGTGGGAGAATGAGAGACAAATATGTCCGTGTTAAAAGTCTCTTAGATACACAAAAAACACAATATAAACACACGATCTTGGACCGATACATGACAGGATACCACAGAACAGCGCTACGCCCTCTGTGGTCCTGCCGGGGAATTGCTTTGCAACGCTCTCCAGGAGACGGAGAAGTATGAGAGCAAAACGCTTCCGTCAATCCGTGCGTGTCTGTCCCTTGCAGAGCTGACGGAGAAGCATAAACCAGGCTGCTGCTGTTTCTATTTTACTTTTAGTTTTGCTCCACCAAATTACGTTTAGTATGTGTTTTATCACAAAGTTCAAAACGTTTTTCTTCAGGTGCAAAGATGTGAAAAGGACAAATCTCATAAAAGAATAGGTGACAGGAGGAGCCAATGCATAACAACTTATTAAATAGGATATTTAAGGAGTGTTAAAATAAAGGAAAAGAACGTAACGATGGAGCAAGACAAAAACTTACAATACAAGAAGTCATCATACAAACAGGGTATGAGACAAAAACTCATGGAAGCAACACAGACAACAATACACAACAATAAATAAATGACAAACAGGATAGATGTGGTGATCTATGGGAGAAAAGATCACAAAACAAGCATAAGTGAGACTGAGCAGAAAACTTCCTGCAGAATGATAAAGAGAACACAAAACCTACCACAATAATGGATTTTAAGTGATTAAAACAGTAAGATGTTTGGATCAAATGTAAACTTAACTGAGACTAAATGAGCATGTTCTCACCTCCTTGTTGGGTTTTGATTTGCAGAACATCAGAGAGTGGTCCATCTCCCACAGCAGTGAAGCCCAGCATCTTCAGGCTGTAAGTGAGACCTGGAGTCAGGCCTGAGATGGTGGTGAATCTGCTTTCATCAGTGTTATGTATCTTCCAGGTGCTAGACTGCTCACTGGGTTCAGAGCTGTAGTAGATCCGATAGCCCTGGATTTGACCATTGGGCTCCTCTGGAGGTTCCCACTGCACCAGTATGTTAGAGGAACTCAGCAGGCGAGCCTGGACGTGGAGAGGTGCTGATGAAGGCGCCTGCTCACCTGTGCGGGTTTCCACAACACTACTTGGAGGCCCCCGGCCAATACTGTTGACAGCCAGGACACGAAACTCATACTCAGAAAAAGGGCTGAGGCCTCCGATGCTGTATCGAGTAGAGGCTACCCCATCTACCTCCTGGAAACCATTATCAGACAGTTTGGGTCGGTACTGAACCAGATAGTAGGAAACAGGCTCAGCATTCCCAGATTCCCAGTTCAGAGTGACACTGGTGGCCGTGGTCTCTACTACTCCAAGGAAATGAGGCATCTTGGGAAGAGCTGTCAGAGAGCAAGGGAAGATAAGTCAGGCAAAGGGATCTCTTTTCATTTTTTAGAACTATGCTTCATGTCTGGTGGGAAGACGGAGACAGGAGGAAACACATTCCAGTGAGCTGAGGAGAAGAGGTCTGCTGGCTGCAGCAGGTAAATGACTCAACACACACACACACACACACACACACCATGGAGGACCAGTAATGACACCAAACACAGTAAAGCACTTTAAAAGTCTTTATTAGACGTGGCGTTTCCCAGGGAGGTCAAGGCTGGAGACAGAGTGAACAGGCAAGTGTCGTGGAGGGAGCGTGGGTCAAAACCAGACATATCCGTGAACGCTACAATGATCAGGCAGGAGGCAGAATCCAGAGAATTGTCCGAGTTCGAGAATCCAGGTAGTCAGAGGCAGAGAAAACAATCCAGGCAGGGAGCCGGCACGTGGGTTGGTCAAGGAACAGAAACGAGGTCAGGATCTATGGTGCAGGCAGAGGTTGGAGAGCTGGAGAATTTACTGGCATGAGCTTTCAATAATCTGGCACTGGTTGGAGAGCAGGCCGGGTGTTATATAGCAAAGGAGGCAGGTGTGTGGCATGAACTGATGACAGGGTGCAGGTGATGGTAATTAAGTGGCTGAGGGCTTGATTGAGGAGGCAGCAGAGGCAGAGGAGGGTGTCAGCCTGAGAGTCATGACAGTACCCCCCCCCCCCTCCACACACACACACAAACACACACACACAAGGGCGGATCCCAGACGACCACAGGAAACCAGAGCAGGGCGGGAGGAGGGGGACCAGGAAGGAGGGCCAGAAAAGTCTGAGAGACCAGCGACGGGGGACTAGGGACCGGAGCTGGGGAACCTCGGGGGACCGGGGATGACGAGGCAGAAACCAGAGGGCCCTTGGAGGCCGGCCACAATGGACCAGGGACCAGGAGACTCTGGGGGGGCGGCGACAACGAGGCAGTGGCCAGAGGGTCCTTGGAGGCCGGCGGCGATGGGCAAGGACAGGGCTGGCGGTGACTGGAGACACTGACTTGGCTGGAGGCACCGGACCTGGCGTTGATGACTTGGCTGGGGGCGCCGGACCTGGCGCTGGCGACTTGACTTGAGATGCCGTTGCGGGCGGAGCCTCTTGGACAGGCTGGGCCAGTGGCGGAGCCTCTGGCGGAGCCCCTTGGACAGGCGGAGCCCCTTGGATGGGCAGCGCCGGGACCACCACTTCACGTGGATGCGGTGCAGCCTCTGGGACCACCGCTGGACGTTGCGTGGTGCTGGAGGGTTCTGGGTAGGGTTGGGCATCGAGAATCGAGCATCGATTGGAACCGGTTCCAACTGTTCATTTTTCCCAGAATCACTCAACGTTTTTTATTTCGATTCCTAGTTTCCATTCCTAGTGTGCCAACAGGAAGAGGAATCCGCGGCCGATCTCCGTGAAAAATAAAAACACAAACACACACACACACCAGGGGCGGCGTTAGGCCCGGCTACTTGGGCTGAAGCCCCGGATGTTTCATGAAAAGCCCCGGATCTAAATCGCGGAAGTAACATGCAGTACCAAAGTCCAACAGAGAGGGAGCAGCCGGCAGTAGTTTGTATACAGCCTGCCTGAGCCTCCACCACTGAAGAAGAAGCCCTTCAGCAGCCGGCTTCTTCTACAGTCTCTGCCTGAAACGCATGAGTGAAGATGGACATAAGGACGTTTTTTAGACCAAAAGTACAACGACAGAACCCCAGCTTTGATGAGACTGGTGTTGACTCAGGTTTGTGAGTCTTATTTGAAAATATTTGTTGTGCTGCTGGTTTGCCTAAAGTTAGATTACTATCAGGTGAAGTGGTTGGGGAAAGAAAGGGAATATTTACTATCATCTCACACTAAACACTAACAGGAACAATGCTCTGCCCTGAAAATACTTAATATGTAGCTTCAGATTAAAAATTATGTGGTACAAGACAAATATATATGATGTTGACTAGTGCGTATCACGTGTGAGTGCGCGTGTGTGTTCGCGCGTGTGCATGTGTGTGCGTGTGTTAAGCCCCGGATGTTCTTCAGTTCTTAATCCGCCCCTGACACACACACAGCCTTCTTGACATGAAATTCACTGGGAACACAAAAATTGTTGACAATCCAAACAAGGCGAAGCCAGAGCTAGCATCAACCTCACACTTAGCTAACTCTTCCACGAGAAAACAGCAAATGAGTTTTGAGTTTATTTAATATTCATAATCAGATGAAAACATTATTGGAGCAACAAAATATTCAATATATCTTTTTTTTCTAGAAGCAAAATGCCCACCAGTTAGTGTACCACGCTGGACTTACTTAGTAAATCCCCCGCCCCCCTAGGTAGTCCAGGAATAGCCACACTCACCTTTGACAGTGACCTGAGCCGTGGCCTCGATGACGCCCAGATCAGACATGGCCACGCAGGTGTAGTTGGCAGATTGGTGGATGTTGGTGAGCTCCAGGACGTTACGGCCAACAGGAAGGTGGTTCTCCTGGGACAGCCCCACCTCACCACTCACCCACTTGACAAAAGGCATCGGAGAGCCAACAGCCACACAGGTCAGGTTCACACTGCCCCCAGGCATCACCTCGTGATTAGTGGGGGGGATGGAGAAACGGGGAGGCACACGACGCACTGTGGGGGTGAAAAGAAACTCTGTGAGAGGGTACTCATGGAGGAGGTGGGGAAGGGTTAGACCTGACCTGCTTTGTGTAAAACAAAAACTTGAGATTTTTCTGTTTGGTTGATTTTACTTTTGTTGTCACAAATCATGAATGTGAGTAAGAATCAGACCTTCCAACTACATATGATTTATTACCAAGTAGCACCGTTACAACAAAGAACTAACAACCATACCTCTTGACTTTTGTGTCAAGTTTGGATATTCCACGGTGACATGGAAGTACTGGGAGGGAAAACGAGTTTTCTCAGTGTCCTGGGCAGGTAAGTGGTTCTGTCACCACGCAAGGGTTCATTCCACCAAAGACTTGCCTCTTAGAGGGTGACAGTAAGTATGGGATTTTCTCTACCACATGTTTAAGTTTACAATTCTGTTAAAAGCTCAGCCTGAAGAAAGGAATCATAAACCCTTCAGACCCTAAACCCTTAGGCGCTGTTAGCTTTAGCTGAGGTAGAAACCAGAATTATTTTGATGTCTACTCCTGACTCTATTGATCATATTTAATAAAATATCTCACACTGCAGCAGGAATTTGAGATAATCACGTTTCCAATGGAACAAAATACTGTGTTCATTTCCTATTTCGATAACACTTGACAATAAGGGTCCCTTTATTAACGTTACTTAGTGCTTTATTAAGCATTAATAAACAAAGGGCCCCTTTATTAATGTTCCTGTTATTGTTGAATGAGTGTCCTTAAAGAGCAAGTCACCCCCAAATCAGCTTTTTTTCCCTGATAAACTATATAAATGTGTGTCTAATCGTGCTGCAGACAGGTGTAGTCAATAGTTTAGCACTTAAGTGCATTTCAGTTAAAATTTAAATATTCTGCCTAAAACTATCAGTGTTGTGCCGTTGTCAGGTAAAAACTCTGCACTGCAGTTGAATTTAAATCTGCCACCGCTATTGGCTAAGAGGTATGCTATGATGTAAACTGGTACATTATGATGTCACAATGTAGTTGTGAGCCTGTGTGTGTGTGTATTTGTTAGTGGCTCCGCCCTCTCGGTCTGCTAGGCAACATCATTTGTTGCATTTTTTAAACATGAAGAGGGAGTGAAGTAAGTTTCTTGTAGGGGGTGACTTGCTCTTTAAGGGCCAAGGGGTGTCTGCTTAGTAATGCATTACTTAATATTAACATTAATATAAAGTTTGAAGTTAATTATGTTTGTTAGGTTAATTAAAAACAAAAAAATATGGGATTCCAGCAGTGCTTGTTGAGAAAACGGATGTCTGATGCCTGATGTGAGGCTCTAATGGATCAGCAGCATGTCGAAATACTCCTGGAACATTCAACCGAGTCTCACATCCTGTACCAACCAGGAAGGCCAGACATCACATCTCAGAGGATTATCAAATTTGTTATACCAAGTACAATGGCAATGAATGCTTTTGATTCATTCCCTTCACATATGTTACAATCAAATAAATAATAATAAAAAAAAAACACTGAACTTTATGTTTCAGTTTGTTTTCTAATCCAGTTGTTCGTAACAGCTGATATCAAGGATTATTATTGTTTTTGTTAAGAAAAAACAGACACTGATGAAGAAACACTCGTCTGTTTGCTTACACGGGGTCAGGCTAAAAGAACACTCCTACATGATTTTAAGATGATCACATCTGTCTCTACAAATGAAACCATCAACAAATTATTCAAGAACTCTGGAGGACCAGAACCTTCATGCAGCTCAGGCTGGACTCCAGAGAGCCTCGTGCAGTTTTCATGGGTTCACTCATTGCAAACAACAAACACCTGAACTCGGTGTGGTGTTTTTCTAAATGAGTGAAAATAACATCAAAACTATAACAGAAAGAAAAACATGCAACTCAAGCCTGCAGATCCACTAATGCCCCTAGAATCCTCTGGTTTGGGTTTTAGAGAAATCTGAGGCTTGGGTTTGTTCCCTGTTTTCTATTTTCCACACAGAGATGCGTGAGGAGACAGTGGGAGCTCAGCCAGAGAAAGTTAGCATGCAGGTCAGGAGGTCATGTGACTCAAGCAGAATTTTGTGAAGCAAGCTTCAGTACTGAGAAGTTTCTTTGTGATGGGTTCCACTCGCCAAATCAGCGGTGATGCTGCTGACCCATTTTCTAATCAAACTGATGTTTTTACACCCCCCACTAGTCCAGTCCTACTGCTGGATGTCTAGAGGTGGGCAGACATTCAACACATTTGAATAACCTTTTACAATTAAGATTAAACTGAATTTGACTGAATCAGACTTCAACAGAAAGGTAGCTGGAATGAAGTGGGTCAAAACCAGGCAGTAAAGGTGTAAAAACAACTTCAGCTTGGTTCTGTATGAACAAAGACGATTACAGCAAGCTGAAAGCGTCTTTAAGTTTTGTTCTATTTACATCAAGATTAAATCAAGAGGAAACTACATCCACCTAGTTTTCATGTTACCAGTTTTCTGTCAGGACCCTGATCCAGTCTGGGTGGGTTCACAGTTGTGATCAGTCATGAGCACATCTGGCACTTCAGGGCCGTGAGGTTGGAAACGCTTGCTTCACAAAATTTGCAGCAGAAGGCTGCACGCAGCCTAATGTGGTAGAGGTTAGAGGATGGGGTTGGGCTGGAGTGCAGGTCAGTGGAAAAGGGGGGGGGGGGTTTCACAGTGGGCTAGGGTCCTCAGAAAGAGGCCGGGACGGGCCTGGGGCGCCCAGCGAGGTGCCGGCGCAGCACGGCTCCAGTCTGCCGGGCCTCTGCTTTACCATGATAAAGAGTCAGAAAACCAACCTTCGCGCTGATCTGAGTGGTGATATTTGGAAAGTATTTTGATGAAAAGGTGCAGCAGTGATGGAGGGATTCAGGTAAGAATGAAAATAAAATAAATAGGAGAAAAACATAAGAGTGGGAGGAAGAAGATACGGAGAAACAAAGAGTAAAACTGGCAAATAACTGTTCCTTAGTAATAAATCTATAAAGAAGAGGACAGTGAGCATGCACACACACACACACACACACACACACAGTCCTACCATTGTTATACTCATCATTTCAACAGAAGCCATACTGAGCAGTTTCCATTACTTCAGATCTTTTGAAAAGAGGTACTAGAAAAACTTGAATGTACAAAGAGTCTCCCAGAAAAATGAATCCATCCTATCCTAAGCAGGCCAGAACGATGGTGTGACTTTTTATCCTATAGGAAAAAATGTTCTTTTTGACCTGCTGAGGCTCTAGCACGCTTAAAATGCCCCTATTGTTACATCACACCACCACTTGATCCAGCCACTAGCCAACAGTAAACCTGGCCTTGTGGAGGAACATCTACCAGATGTTACACACACACACACACACACACACTAAACCATCAGAGTCAGAGCTGATTCTGGCCTATTATGCACATTAGCCACTCATTCCAACCACAAACACGAAGAGTCTGGTTCCTCTCAGAAAGACTAGATGTACATCACTGAATAAACTCCACCATGGTCTGCTATCTTCAATAACTGCTTTAGCACAACGTTCAATAGAGTCCCCCAAAGGAGAAGCAACAAAACCCCTCCACAACAGCTGTGACTGTGTGTGTAACACAGTTAAACATAGTGAAAAACAATGATTGACATGATTTTACAGAACAATAAAACAAAATTAGATAAGTTGTCACTTCATCATGGCTTGGATCAACGGCCAAGGAAAGAACTGGGAGAGTCTGAACTGAGGAGAAAAATATTGTTTTGATTCTAACAAAGAAATTTAAATACACATGTAACCCTTTCACCACCTGGCTCGATAGAATATGGTGCTGGCTATTGAGTCTCGTTACCCTTTAATCCCAAATTACGGTTGTGGCGAAAGAGACATTCCAATGTATATAAACTGTGTCTAGAGGTTTAACTTTGATTCCAGAGGTTTCCCAAGGCACACAACAATATGTGGTAAAGCACTTTTGTTTCCCAGTGTACATCTGGATAAAGAAAACGCTAACACACAATGAAATAGATTTTGAGTATCTGTATTAACCAAATGAGAATGATAAACACAAAAAACTAGTTCCAAATTACAGTAAGTTAACCCGTGTTTAGTTTTCCCTTATAGTTCTTTTTTTTTTTTTTTAGAAGTTTTAGAGTGCACTCTTTATGTTTTATGCAAGCTTGCCTTAAGTTTGGTGGCGCGCATTGGAGCTCATTTCCCTTAATGGAACCCTTGATCCTACCAGTCGGAGGTGTTTCCTGGTCCCCACAATCGCGGAAAACAATGCCGGGTCCCAACTTCCCTGGCTCTCTTCCCACGGTGCAGGTGAGTGGCTGGATCCGTGCGTCACACTCCTCCTGTGTGGCTCCGATAGCTGCAGCGAAACTTTAGTGTAGCTTAGCTCCTCTGACCTCCACTGGAACCGGTTAAAACTCGCTCTCCCACTGCCTACATCGGCCACGTGTCATGGTCTGCGTCTGCCCCTTTCTTCATGTGCCTCCTGGTGTCCTCCATCCCTCTCTAGATTCCCTTTTGTGTCTCTTAGCGCCCTCATGTGTCCTTTGTCTGCGTTTCAGTTAGGTGTCTTATGTTGTAAAGTCAATTCCTCCCAGGTCCTGTGCCATTCCCCTGCTCAGTGTTTGTGTGAGTCCTTCCCTCAGTTTTAGGTTTAGTTTTGGGTTTGAGGTTATCTGCCCTCCATTGGTTCTGTTTCCCCCATTTAGATAATTGGTGTCACCTGCCTTCCCTCCAGCCCTCACTCCACACACCTGTTTCCTGTTTGCTTAAATGTTCTCCCTGTGTATTTAAGCCCTGTCTTGTCTCTGTTTGGTGTCGGTCCATTGTTTGTATGTTGTCAGCGTTTGTCCATGCTCAGTGTGAGCTTATTGTCTCCAGGTCTTCGTGCTCTTGGTTGAGCTTTTGGTCTCTAGGTTTTTGGTTTTCTAAGAGAGCTTTGGGTGTCCTCTGCTCCAGGACTTTTTGGTTTTTGGCTCGCTGCCTTGGATTTATTTTTGTTTCCTTTATCCTGCAAATAAAAGGATTTTTACTTTGAACCAAATTCTGCCTCGTGTCATCCTGGGTACTGCATTTTGGGTCCTACCAACACTGAATCGTGACACCACGAACTCTTCCACGATCTTCTGGTGTGAAGAATAATCGTCCAGGCTGGATATGATTCCGCACCCGGCCTATTAGCAGTTCTCCTCGAGCTCCTTTAGTCTCTCTCCACGGCCATCCGACGATTCTCCTTCGCGCCTCCTTTCTCCCTCCTCTCGTTCTCCTCTCTCCTCACTTCTCGCAAGAAAATCATAAATCTGCTTAACACCTGGGTTTTAGCTTACAAACAACCACAGGGACTTCCTAGTTTCTTCTTTTAACTTTTCTGTAGAACAATGAAATTATCTAATAACAAAATGAACTGTATTCAATGCTTCAGGGCATATTAATTAAGAAAAGTTGTTGCATATTTATGAATACAAACAAAATATCCTGATTACTAAATAATCATATTATTACACACACAATAAAGACAACCATGGACAGTGGAAGTCAGTGTGAAAGTGTAGATGTGCAAATGAAGCAAATGTTGTTTGGCCCAAAGCAAACAGCATGATGGGAGAAAAGCTCGACCAGACTGACAGGACCACAGAAGGACCAGGTCTCCTAGACTTAGGATGCCACACCATGTGTTCACGTGCTCACTAATTAAAAAGCAAACAAGACCAATAAACAGTTTTGGTAGAACGACCCCCGCACCAGGTAGCTGTTTTTAAAGTCAACTTTAAAAGAACCATCAGTGGAAAAATTAGCACATTTGAAATTAGAAGTCGTCACCTAAAATTTTCCCTTTTCCACTTGAAAAAATGTATATAATGGCTTCCTAAGGATTTTTCTCTGGCTGGGAAGTAAATTTTCATCATTGTGGCTTTTGTTAAAACTTGCTTTGAAATGAGAACCTGTGGAGGATTGTTACAGAACTGGAAGAGTAAACTTCTTTTACTCAAATACTTTATCATCATTTAAACAAATAAGACATAAAAACAAAGTTTTTGTTCACTCTGGATAAATCCAACAATCCTGCTGCTCCAAAATCCTGAACCTAGCAGGTCAAAGAAATTCACACAAGCATAAAGACTAGCGATGCACCAATATGAAATTTTTGGGCTGATACTGATATCTAATATTAAGATCACTCTTATGGCTGATGAAATGAATCAAAAAGGTCCATTTTCACCATCAAATTGACACAGTAACCTTTCATACACGCCAGAGCTGCAAAGTCAAGGTTACACCAGTTGGAGGATTCAGACCCACAAATCAACCTTTTACTCACTTATTGTTCTTCAGCGCAGACATAAATAAACTGTCAAGGTCTCCCGCAAAAGCCTTATCTCTCTGCATAATTGTGCGTTGAATGAACAAGATGTTTAAATGAAATGTTTTAATAATCTGTGCTTAAATCAATGAAGTTGAAAAGAATGTTGCTCTTACAATGATCCATTGCAGATCTTATGATCGCATGTGTTTGATTTAACAAGTAAAGCATTATCTACACTCATACACATCTTCATAAGAAACAAATTAAGGTTAAGGTTCACCTCACATTAGTGTTTTAAGCCATTCTCATTCATAGTGATAAAAAATTTTTTTTGTATCTGAGGGGGACATGGCTTTCTGAAGGATGATGGTAAATACTGTCATGTGCCGGGGTGAGTACTTCTCTCATTTTCCCCATCTTTGAGCTGTTGTGTTTCAGGAGAGGGAGGCTCCAGCTGCAGCGCATTGGCAATCAGCGGGTCCAGCTATTTAAGGAGGAGGAGAACACATCACTTCGCCGGATGATTAACTACAGCTCAGTAGCTTCCAGCCCTTTGTGACTCTTGGATATAACTCTAGTGATTCTAAGTATTTTGAGACCGTTTTGGAATTTTTACCTGACTTACCTGTCTCCCAGGTTTTGGATCATTTTGGATTCCCTCTGAGACTCCTCTGGATAACCCGCTCTCCTGCTCTCCTCTCGCTCCCTCTCCTGGACACTCCCCTCGTGGATTCACCCCGGCACCCAACCTACCCTCCCTCGCTCCTAACCTACCAGCTCCCAGTAAGTCTAAAGCTCTGCACCCACCTAGTTTTAGACTTACCTCCCTGGACTCACCTGTTTTCTGCTCTCCCCTCCTCAGACGCTGCGCTCCCGTTTTCTACCTCCACTGGTCTTTTCCAGTGCGCCCCGAGTTCCCGTTTTATTAATAAAACATTATTTTACCCTGAGATCTGTGTGAGAGTGTGATTCTGCATGTCTTAGTTTAAACACGTTCCCCAGACCATGTCGGAATCATCCGGCCAGCCCACTAACCCCCGCAGATCCACCTCTCATTAATTTGCTCCACAGGTTGTCCCAACAGGAGCAAGCTCTGCCACTGCTGATGGAGCAGCTACTGGCAGCTAACCACCAGTACCAGCAGTTGGAGGCCATGGTACGGCAGGTCCATGACAGACTGTCCCAGCCGCAGCCCCCGGCCCTCGCCACGGAACACCCGCCGACCGCCTCAGTAGCTCCTGTTGCCCCCGAGCCGGAAACAACAACGCACACGGAAGTCACCCACTTCTGCCCAGCCTCTTCACCACCATCTCAGACCTTCAGTGGTGAGTTCGAGGATTGTTACAGCTTGCTTTTACAGTGTAGACTCGCATTTGAGCGCTCACCAGAAGCCTTTACCCGGGATTCTATTAAGATTTCATACATCGTTGGATTACTTCGTGGAAGAGCACTGAGGTGGGCGGAAGCGAAGAGTCACTGTCCCACTTTCCTGTGTGGTCCCTTAGAGGATTTTTTAACGGATTTTAACTTGACTTTTGGAGGTTCCGAATCCGTTAAGGACATCAGAAGACGGCTGTGGAATTTAACGCAGGGGCAGAAATCGGTGGCTGATCTATCGGTGGAGTTCAGGACGTTGGCAACCCGGTCTTCCTGGAATGAAGACGCCCTTCTCGCTGCTATTACGGAGTCCCTCAATGACCGTATCCGGAATCATCTGGCGCTGTGTCCGAAATCCCAGTCTCTGGAGGAACTAATCCGCCTGGCGATATCCATCGATAAGTGCCACCATGAGCTGCGTTACCAGAGCCCCAACTGCAAGACCTCCCCTACTCCTGACCGAAATCATGGTTCAGGGCGGGCCCGCTCCTCCACTGAGCCCCCCGCCTCGGAAGAGCCCATGCAGATGGGCAGGACTCGCCTCACCCAGGAGGAGAAGCAACGCCGAATCAGGTCAGGTCTGTGCATGTATTGTGGGGAGTCTGGACATTTTGCTAGAGTCTGCCTGGCTCTGTTAAAAGGCAGAGCCCACCAGTAAAGTTAGGACTACTGGTGGGCAGTAATTCTTCCTCTGCAAGCTCCCGCTGTGTACTCCAGTGCTCTGTGTTTTTAAATTCTGATCAGTTTCCATTGGAGGCACTAGTTGACTTTCGCTGTGAGCAGTCTATGACGGACCCTGACCTGGTGAGAAGATGGAAGATTCCTACCATCCGGCTGGCTTCTCCACTTTCTGTGGCCTTTCTGGACAACCGGCACTTATCCACCATCACTCACCAGACCGTCCCTCTGCAACTATGGGTATCAGGTAACCACATGGAGACCTTGGTGTTTTATGTGTTTCCCTCTCCTCAGTCTCCGCTGGTCCTGGGTCACTCCTGACTGTCCCTCCATAACCCACACGTGAATTGGAAAACTAACCAAGTAGAGGAGTGGAGCCCCAAATGCTCACAGACCTGCCTCCGCTCAGCCTCACCCAGTCTCCGCAGTCCCGCAACTCCTTCCTCGGAGAAGATTGATTTATTCACGGTGCCACCGGTCTACCACGACCTCAGCCAAGTCTTCAGTAAAGACCCGGCATCTTCACTTCCTCCTCACAGACCGTTCGTCTGCAGCAAAGATCTGTTGCCAGGAGCTCCTCTTCCCTCCAGTCGACTTTATCACCTCTCAAAGCCAGAGAGAGAGAGCATGGAGAGCTGCATTCAGGAGTCTCTGGCCGCCGGTCTCATCAGACCATCCTCCTCACCCCTTGGTGCGGGTTTTTTCTTTGTCCCCAAAAAGCTGGGAACGCTCAGACCCTGCATCGACTACAGAGGTTTAAATCAGATAACAGTCAAAAACAAATACCCACTGCCTTTGCTAACCTCTACCTTTGAGCCCAATCAGGATGCCACGATTTTAAGCCGGTTGGACCTCAGAAACGCTTACCATCTGGTACGGATTTGTCAGGGAGACGAATGGAAGACTGCTTTTAAGACACCCATTGGACATTATGAATATTTAGTAATGCCTTTTGGTTCTACTAATGCCCCAGTCGTTTTCCAGGCCCTTGTGAACTCTGTGGTGGGAGACTATATAAACAAGTTATCAACCGTCTACTTAGATGACATTTTAATTTTCTCCAGTTCTGAAGAACAACATATTAAGCATGTCAGGTTAGTGTTGCAGCGTCTCCTGGAAAACCGCCTTTATGCTAAAGCAGAGAAATGTGAGATTCATGTCCCTAGAGTAAAATTTCTAGGTTTCATCATAGAGAGTGGGAAGTTAAGGGCAGACCCTGAGAAGGTCTGTGCGGTCACTGAATAGCCCACACCGTCCACCCGCAAACAACTTCAGAGGTTCCTTGGGTTTGCAAACTTCTACAGGAGGTTTATTCGGAACTACAGCCAGAACGCCGCCCCTCTGACTAACCTAACCTTTATTAACCGCCCTTTTGTTTGGTCCCCAGAGGCTGAGGCTATATTCCAGACGTTAAATAGGAGATTTACTAACACCCCTGTGCTCCACAGACCAGATCCTCTATGCCAGTTTACTTTGGAAGTGGATGCCTCAGACACCGGTGTTGGCGCATTGCTTTCTCAGGTATCTCCCTCAGACAATCAGCTTCACCCCTGTGCTTTTTTCTCTCGCCGCTTGACCCCCACAGAAAGCAGATATGATGTGGGCTACACAGAACTTCTGGCTGTGAAGCTGGCAATAGAGGAGTGGAAACACTGGCTGGAGGGAGCCGAGACACCATTTCTCATCTGGACGGATCACAAGAATCTGGTCTACCTAAGAGAGGCAAAGAGGCTCGACCCGTGGCAATACAGATGGTCCCTTTTCTTCTCCCACTTCAACTTCCAGATTTCGTACCGTCCTGGACCAAAGAATACCAAGCCTGATGCCCTCTCCAGGCAGTACGCTCCAGATCATGAGGAGGAACCCTCCACAATACTCCCCCCGGACTGTGTGGTGGGTGGAGTCACTTGGGAGATCCGGGATCAAGTGTTGGAGGCAAAAAGGACTGACCTGGGTCCAGGTAAGGGACCTCCTGGCCGGCTCTAAGTGCCACAGGCCATGAGAGGAAAGGTCGTCCACTGGGCACACACAGGCAGGTTCTCCCTACACCCAGGAGCTGGACTCACTATTGCCCTCATACGTTGAACTTTCTGGTGGCCTGCAATGTATAAGGATGTAAAAGACTATATTTCAGGTTGCCATATCTGTGCCCAACAGAAGGGGGACCATAGGCCTCTGGCAGGGTTGTTAAACCCCCTTCCGACTCCTGCTCGCCCCTGGTCACACATAGCGTTGGATTTTGTCTGTGGTTTACCAGACTCCCAGGGTTTTACTACTATTCTCACCATCATGGACTGATTTTCTAAGGCCTGCCACCTCATACCACTAAAGACTCTCCCTTCTTCCACAGTCACTGCGAAGTTGCTCATTAAACATGTCTTCCGGCTTCATGGTATTCCAGAGAATATCCTCTCTGATCGAGGACCTCAGTGCATGTCCAAGGTGTGAAAGGAATTCACTGAGGCACTGGGAGCCAAGGTCTCCCTCACCTCTGGTTACCACCCGAAGACGAATGGGCAATGTGAGCGCATGAATCAAGAGCTCGGGGCCATGCTGCGCTGTGTCTGTTCAACTCACCCATCCTCGTGGAGCACCCACCTCGCCTGGGTGGAATATGCTCACAACTGCCACATCTCAACTTCTACAGGTCAGTCTCCCTTTGAAGCATCATTAGGATACCAACCATCTCTGTTTCCCCAGCAGTCCTCGGCTCCCTCCTTGGTTCCTCAGTTCCTCCGGGGGGCCAAACGGGCATGGGCGTCACCCGGGCAGCTCTGGACAGGACTGATGAAAGGAACAAGCAGCTGGCAGATCGCTGGCAGCACCCCGCTCCGGATTACGCTCCGGGACAAGAGGTCTGGCTTTCGTCAAAGGACATTCCATTAAAGGCGACCTCCCGTAAGTTCTCCCCTAGGCCCTAGGCCCATTTGGAATTCTGGACGTCCCCACTCCCTCCACGGTGCGGTTGGAGTTCCCGCGCTCCCTCAAGATTCACCCAGGGTTTCACGTGTCCCTGGTTAAACCTGTTGTTACGAGCCCCCTCTGTCCTACACCGGCTCCACCACCACCTGCGCGGTACTACAAGGGGGGCTTGGTTTACACTGTTTGCAGGATCCTGGACTCCCAACCCCGTGGCCGAGGTATGTTTATGTTATATTTATTTATTTAGCAGACGCTTTTATCCAAAGCGACTTACAATTTATAACCTGCAGGGCATGTTGTGATCTGTGGGGGAAACCAGAGTACCCGGAGGAAACCCACGCATGCATGGGGAGAACACGCAACTCCACGCAGAAAGGCCACAGCCGAGTTTCAAACCTGCGACCTTCATGCTATGAGGCAACAGTGCTAACCACTGCGTCACCATGCAGGTACCCAGTACTTGGTCGACTGGGAGGGGTACGGTCCGGAGGAGCGTTCCTGGGTGCCCCACTCCTTCATCGAGGATCCGTCCCTGAGCCGGGACTACGAGGCTTGGTCTGTCCGTTGGGGGGGGGGGGGGGGTACTGTCATGTGCCGGGGTGAGTACTCCTCTCATTTTCCCCATCTTTGAGCTGTTGTGTTTCAGGAGAGGGAGGCTCCAGCTGCAGCGCATTGGCAATCAGCGGGTCCAGCTATTTAAGGAGGAGGAGAACACATCACTTCGCCGGATGATTAACTACAGCTCAGTAGCTTCCAGCCCTTTGTGACTCTTGGATATAACTCTAGTGATTCTAAGTATTTTGAGACCGTTTTGGAATTTTTACCTGACTTACCTGTCTCCCAGGTTTTGGATCGTTTTGGATTCCCTCTGAGACTCCTCTGGATAACCTTTGGACTTCTGTGACTCCTTTGATAACACTTCTGGTTTCCCGTGACTCCACTGGAGAACATCTTGGATCTTCGAGCCTTCTCTGGATTACTCACCTGTGCCCATAGGACCTCCGGACGCAGCTCCCACCGTTCTCCTCCCCTCCCGGTCAGCCCGCTCTCCTGCTCTCCTCTCACTTCCACTCCTGGACACTCCCCTCGTGAATTCACCCCGGCACCCAACCTACCCTCCCTCGCTCCTAACCTACGGGCTCCCAGTAAGTCTAAAGCTTTGCACCCACCTAGTTTAAGACTTACCTCCCTGGACTCACCTGTTTTCTGCTCTCCCATCCTCAGATACTGCGCTCCCGTTTTCTACCTCCACTGGTCTTTTCCAGCGCGCCCTGAGTTCCCGTTTTATTAATAAAACATTATTTTACCCTGAGATCTGTGTGAGACTGTGATTCTGCATGTCTTGGGTTAAACAAGTTCCCCAGACCATGTCAAATACCCAGAAACTAGTCAAATTTTGATTGGCCAAACTTGGCCTGAAATCATAACAAAGTAGTTTGATAAAACAAGAATTACTTCCCGAGTACAGTTTCTAGTGGAGTTCTGATCCGGCCAATTTGGAAAATACATCCTTGAGACATCTCTTTTGACATACAGTCAAAAACCTGTTTGCAGGCTGCAAGCTGACACAGCCAGACGGCTCCCTAAGAGCCACATCCACTTTGGATGCAACCAAGCATTCCAGCCACAGTTGTGACCTGGAGACATCGCAAGACTGGACGGGTCGTATCGGAGTTAATCTATTAGCTTCCCGTGCCATGAGGTCCACCCATCTTCTGATAGTCTGGATCTGCTGGGGGTCTCCACCAGGGTTTGTAGACACAACAAATTGTGTTTAATGCTGTTTTATTAATAATCAACTATCTAGTTTAAAGCAGACAACAAATTCTTTTACACCCAGATTTCACAATTTCTTTCAGATACCAATATTGTGATAAACATCTAGCTTACATCACACCACCTACATCTCCATACCATACCTACCATCTCATTATTCATATCTTGTCATGTATAATCATTAGTTTAGAAAATAATAAAATTCCTTTTTAACTATATACCTGACTCTGAATTAATACGAAGTGTGTTTATGATCCCTGAACAAGTAAAAGTAACTGTAATCTTCTGATTAAACTTTGAAAAATCAATCAGATTGATATTTTATATTTATATGGAATTATCACATCTTATTGGTCATAATTAATTAGCAGTCATCACGCTATAAAGTGTGACCGCTACACTTGTAGCATCATGAATGTCCTGTTTTTGACCTAAAGGTTATGATCTGCTGCATCTGCTCGAGCAGAGACATAAAGTCTCTGGCACAGGCCTAATCTACATGAGATATTGGCCAAGGTCTTTCATGCCCTCTGCTCATCTGAACTGCTTCACCTTTTACAGCTAGAGACGAAGACGAAGAACTCTCTTGATAAACACATAATCAAACAACTTTGTTGTTACCAATAATAATGTGAGCCCAATGTTCAATCAATCTGTGAAATGACAATGTTATTACTTGATATTATAATCCTGTGATCAGTAGGATTTTACAACTAATAATAATCTTGGACATTTGCACTAGACACTGGTGACACGTAATGCTAAAGTCACACGACACATTTCCTTTTGTCTGATCCAATCAGAACCTTCGTTTCTGGCCAGGCGTGGTTTTCTGTGGCGTTTGTATAAACCCTCTTTTGCATGTCAAAATTCTGATTCGCCAGTAAACTAAAATATGACAATTATAAAAGCTATTCCACGCCACCTTTACTTTAGTTCAAAGCGTTCTAGAGAAGTCTCAGACAAGCCATCCGGACTTCCTCTTCAGCCAAAAGAACCTCAACAAGCTGGATAAAATCTGTTGCAAGTTACACCTGACCGCAACGGTTCCTTCAGAATAAAAGCTGAACCTAACCACCCCTTCAGGGTCTCGCTGACGCCAATGAACCTATCGTGACCTGGAAGCATTCCAAGACTAGTTTGGTCGGCACCGCTGCTTTTCTACCGGCTTCGGTTCCAAGGAGGGTCCAAGAGGACCTCGACATTCTGGATCTAATCGGAGGCTTCCCCTGGGGTACGTAGACTGACAGATGACGTTTCATGTGTGTTATAAATCTCCTACTAAAGTTTAGAGCGAAACATTCACTCCCACTCAGAACTAAATGCTTCTCCGGATCCGCTGGTTCTGATAACAACATTCCACACACACACCATCATCATTCATCACGTCTCACTCCACCTTAGTTCCATCAGTACACAGAGTGTTTAAGTTAGTCTTGTTTAAAGATTGTGTAGAAATAAATTTCTCAACTATTATAAACCTGACTCTTTCCTCGGAGTTAATGCGAAGTGTCAAGTAATCCCTGCAATAAAAAGTTCTGACCTTCTGATTAAAATATTTAAAGATCCATCAGATTGATATTTCATATTTCTACGGAATCTCACATTTTATGGTTCATAACTAAGATGTAAACTACCCATCCTTTACACATTGTTAACCGATATTTGCCGATACCGATGTACTGGCATTAATGCTTCTAAAATCAGCAGATTTGGTATAGAATGAAATTATTAAAGCTGAACTTACATTATTATGTACACACACAACACACATTTACACTTCTGAGATGATTACAGTCACTGTCACATGACTAAACAAATACACCCCCCCCCCCCCCCCCCCGAAGCAGATAAACAAAAAGAAACCAGATGGAAAAAATATCGGTTGTTAATATCAGCCCAGTTTTATTTATAGAACCAATACCGATATGTTACAAAATGACTGACATTGGCCAATACCGATATTGATACCGATATATCACGCATCTCTAATAAAGACAGTAGTCACACTCTGAAGGCCAGAGGACTGACCAGAGTCATAGTAAGTCTTACCTCGAACATAAAGGTTAGCTGGACTGGAAAAGCGAGTCCCAGCACTGTTCACCGCCACACACTCATACTTCCCCTCGTCGGACATGTTGCTGTTTTCTATTTGAAGAGCTCCTGGGAGGAGAGGTCAAGTTGTTTTAGGTTTGAGCGACACCACACACACACACACACATACAAACACACACACACACCCACACGCACACACACACACACGCGCACACACACACACACACACACACACACACTACACACTCACAAATGCCCGCACACACACACACACACACACACACACACACACACACACACATACACACACAGAATATTTGTCATTAAGCATGAATGTGATCTCTGACCTTTGACCTACAATTACCTTTCACCCATTCTGGTTTGTTAAACTGATCGAGTGTCTCTGTTGAGGGTTTTCATGTGTTTGACCTTTGAAAGGTCACGCTCTTTCTGACAGGGATGGAGGAGATGGAGACAAACAGACCGAAGGACATGATGAAGAAGACCATGAAGGAGTGGGGATGAAGAGATGCTTGCTGCACCTGGCATTCTTACCTCTTATTGGTGTACCACCTGTGAGGTAATTTGAATGCAAATGAGATTAAAAATAATCATTAGAAGAGAAGACAGAGAGCAGGAAGGCAAAGAAGAAACACTACAGAAAACAAAAGCTTGTAATACATTTAGACATGTGTAGGAGTGTGATTTTCTACTAATGAGAGAAATAAATAAACATTATCATCACTGTTGGTTTCAACTTTGATTATTGATGAAGGAAATACATACAGAAACCCATGTCCTTAAAGACTGCTCTAATATTTATTCCTTCATTCTGATTTTCTGAGGGATTCGTAATAATTCCTCACACCCTGTCCAAACACGGTGGACTCTGTCCTCCCCTTTAACCAGTCGGTGTTCTTATTTTAATCTGATGATTTATGAGTGCAGCTGTTTAATCAACAAGGCAGCTTTCTGCATGATATTGGAGTCCTTCACCGGCTGTGTTTTTCCCAGAAAACTGTTGACTATCAGATTCACTATTAAGGATCTATTTTTAGAGGGAAACTCTGATGCAACTTAGGGAAACCTTCAGTAATATTTAGTTGCTGCTCCACGAGATGCTCTACTAGATGAGAGGACTGTGTGTGTGTGTGTGTGTGTGTGTGTGTGTGTGTGTGTGTGTGTGTGTGTGTCTGTGTGTGTGTGCACGCGCGCGCACGTGCGTATCTTGTTTCTGCATACTGCCTGGAATGATCATCATTTATAGAGGTTCAGTCAAGAGTCTGAACACATATTCCCACTAATAGTGAATGAGCCGGGGTGTCCAGACGTTAGATCGGTGCTCTACCTTATCAATGTTTCTACCAAGTATTAAAACCATGAGGTCTGCCGGGCAGGCCCACGTAGTCACTCAGAGCATCCTCTGGGCTTCACAGACAGAACTAAGCAGTTTGGGTCAGAATGAGCAGCTTTTTTAACCCTTTCGTGCATAATGGAATTGCATTTGAGCCCCCCATTGGACTCTAGTTAAAGTCAAGCCAACATATTTAATGTTCAGAATGCACACTGTCCACTGAAGTGGACATATAATAAACTATTTGTAAATTAAATGTTAAAAAACAAAAATTAGTTGAAATTTGTTTCATTCATACCTAAAGGTGAATGAAAAACTTGTTACAAAAATCATGGTTGAAGATTTCCTTATTCATACATGAAAGGGTTACGTTTAGATGTTCACCAGGCTGTGTCTCTGTGGTTTGTTTGCAAGACTCTGAGCCAACTCTGCAGACTGTGCAGGTCAACATCCACGACTTTGCTTGACCATGGGTCTAATATTAAGAGTTGACTATTTTTAGAGATTTTTAAGGCGCTCAAAAAAGGTTGCAGGAACTGGAACTTCCTGAGGCTGTTAACTGGTTAATTAATAACAAGTCCCTCTGGGAGAACAGTGTAAGGCCCTGTCCACATGTAGCCGGGGATCTGCCAAAACGTAGATATTTTTCTACGTTTTGGCCTGTCATCCACACGAAAACGGAGTTTTTTCACAGGAAAACGGATCTTTTTAAAAACTTCGGCCAAAGTGAAGATCTGCGTTTTGGGTGTCTGCGTGTGGACAGACAAAACCAGAGTTTTAAGGTCCGCAGCGTCACTTTCCGCGACAAAAAAATGCTGACATCACGTGTGCGACCTGTGTTTACACTAGCCGACAGCATGAATGCCCTCAGAGCTGCGCTCGCTTTATCAATTGTCCAAGCGCTTTTTGCTTGTTTGTTTTTGCAAGCGGAATTACTGCTCCTTGCGGAAGACCACAGACGAAGGACGAGGTTACGAACGGGGGAAGTACTGCCGCCTACAGGTCTGGCATGTCCTTAACAACGTATTTATCCGGGTACGTGTGGACAGTTTTTTTTTTTAAAACGAGGTGGTGTGGATGCAAGTTTTTGGAGGGGCGGATATTCGTTTTTAAAAAAAAAACGGCTACGTGTGGACTAGGCCTAAGTCAGAGGGAGCAGGAGTGAGAGAGTACTGCCCTTGTTCTGATCCAGCACATCTATAAACATCCACCTCAGCTCATGTTGATGTAGATGTCATTTAGAAAGGTGGATAAAGTAACAGCTCTGGCTGCAAAGTTTAAGTGAAAAAAGCTTTTTTCTTCATTTTACATTCTGTCTGTTTCACTGACTCAATTTGAGTGTACCAAGAGTCACATGCAGCAAATGGTTCAGAGGGTTGGTTTCTGTGCAGATATCAGTGAGCCTGATGAAACAATCAGTCACCTTCAGCTGACAGGAACACAAACCATCAGGTAGGTAGTGACTGATAAGAGAGGGGCACCAGAAGCTGTGTGGCCCCTTGGGTTTGGATAGAAGGCTCATCGCAGCTTCCAGAGGGGAGAGATGGGACAGAACTGAGACCTGCCATGTCCCTGCAGTCCTGTCCCACAGATACATGCCACACTTGTGTCAGGACAAAAATCATGGTTCATTGCGAAAAATAACAGTATTTTTTTTTTATATTTTCACAATGTTTCCATGAAACAAAGAGTAAGTAGAGCGTAGCAGTATGAAATCCTCAGAGTAAATGCGTCGTCTTTTAAAACCAGCTCCTTAACGTTCACTTTGTCTATTTAAACTAAAGAAAATAAAAATCAACAAAAATGCATTTCAAATCAATCAAAAACCTGATTTCTGCTAAATAAAAAAGCGCTGGAACATCATCAAATTTCAACAAAGCACTGCCTGGCCAAAAGAAAAGTCGCCATGAAGGTCACACACACTAGTATTTCGTTGGACCGCCTTTAGCTTTGATTACGGCACACATCCACTGTGGCGTTGTTTCAGTGAGCTTCTGCAATGTCACCAGATTAATTTTCATCCAGTGTTGCATTAATGTTTCACCAAGATCTTGCACTGATGATGGAAGTGTCCGACCACTGCACAAAGCCTTCTCCAGCACATCCCAAAGGTTCTCAATGGGGTTAAGGTCTGGACTCTGTGGTGGCCAATCCATGTGTGAGAATGATGTCTCATGTTCCCTGAACCACTCTTTCACTATTTGGAATATGCCCGTGCCGTCAGGGAAATGGAATAACCTGGTCATTCAGTATATTCAGGTAGTCAGCTGACCTCATTCTTTGAGCACATCCTGTTGCTGAACCCAGACCTGACCAACTGCAGCACCCCCAGATCATAGCACTGCCCCCACAGGCTTGTGCAGTGGGCACTAGGCATGATGGGTGCATCACTTAATCGGCCGCTCTTCTTACCCTGATGCGCCCATCGCTCTAAAACAGGGTACAGCAACCTCCTTGGATGTTTTCTCTGCTTGATGCCAGCCAATGATCTGACCCTTCTAAAACAGACTAACATCTTTTCCACAACCACCAGTTAAATAACTGGTTGCAGCTGAAAGATAATCACTCATTCAGTAGGAGGATCCTAGTGACTTTATTTTGGCCAGGCAGTGTGTGTGTGTGTGTGTGTGTGTGTGTGTGTGTGTGTGTGTGTGTGTGTGCACGTGTGTGTGTGTGCACGTGTGTGTGTGTGTGTGCACGTGTGTGTGCACGTGTGTGTGCGTGCGTGTGTGTGTGTGTGTGCACGTGTGTGTGCGTGCGTGTGCACGTGTGTGTGTACGTGCGTGTGTGTGTGCATGTGTGTGTGTGCACGTGTGTGTGTGCGTGTGTGTGTGCGTGTGTGTGTGTGTGCACGTGTGTGTGCGTGTGTGTGTGTGTGTGCACGTGTGTGTGTGTGTGTGCGTGTGTGTGTGTGCACGTGTGTGTGCGTGCGTGTGTGTGTGCGTGTATGTGTGTGTGCGTGTATGTGTGTGTGTGTGTGTGCACGTGTGTGTGCGTGCGTGTGTGTGTGTGTGTGTGTGTGTGCGTGCGTGCGTGTGTGCATGTGTGTGTGTGTGTGTGCGTGCGTGCGTGAACAGGCTAGGATGAGGCTTCACCTGAACGTAGCTGTTTTATTCTGCCACTGTTGCTGCTGATGTCCACAGGCAGCATGTCTTTGAACCAGTGGATCTCCGGGTCGGGGTTTCCACTGGCAGCACACAGCATCGTAGCAGTGGTGGTTCTCTCGACCACCTTCAGCTGAGGACCCATGTCTATGGTGGGGAAACCATGGGGAATCTGGTCCTCTGTCGCCAAGAGAAACACAACCAATCTGCTAAACAAAGTTATTGTCAGAACCAGGCTTATATAGCCTTAAACTCTAACACAAACAAATCTATCTGTGGTGCATTTTAAACTCTCAGAACTGCAGAAAAGCTGTGTGGGTTTTCTTAATCATGACAAAATCTTATGCATGTTGCAAATGTAAGGTTGGAGAAGGTATTGTTAGGAACTTTGGCACATACAATGAAAACAGCAACAAAAATCAGGTTTACCCTCTAAGACATTTAGCTTAGCAGTTGCGGTGACCTCTGCCAAGCTGTTGGTGGCTGTGCATTCGTAGATGGCTTCATCTCGATTGGTCCTTAAAGGCTGGATACGTAGCACCGAACCGCACCCACCATCAAACTCCTTCACCTGTCGGCAGCAGAGATCTCCAGTTCCAGTTCTAACTGGTTTCTACTGAACACCCATATCACAAAATAGTTATTCTGACAATCTATTAAAAAGTAATAAACAAATAGACGAAATGTGGCTCTGTTATTCATATTTTAACATATTTATTGGACATTTAGTTTTCTATAACATAAAATAACCCTAAAGTACAAACCACGTGGTCTACAGGAACCAAACAAATTCAGCTCAAAGGATGCTGTTTACTGGCCACCTGAAAGCAGGCTGTGTTCCTCCCTGCAGCAGGAATTTCACAGACACACTCCTTCGAACTGCTGATTAGTTTATTTTCTGCAGACTCATCACCGAGCACCCAGGCAGTGTACTAAACATCTCTGTTAGGCCAATGCAAACTCCTCTCTGAGAGGCTGATATTAAAACAAACACATCAGGGCTGTAAATAGTGTGAACCTCCCTTTCCCAGGCTCCACTGAGGCTTTTGTCTCCATGAAGTTTGAGCCTGTAGGCAGGAGCTAGTATTTTATTCACTTCAGGAGTATCAACATTAACACGGCGCTCAGACCTGTATGAACACCTCACTGAGCTCTATCAGGGATGTTGTTTTCTCTAATGATCCATCACTGACTAAAGGTCTTCTACACCTGTCATCAGTGATCGCTCCGAGTCCCACCAGGACAGCTGACCTTTACTGTGTCATCAGCAGATGTCAGAAGGAAGCTGTGGTGTTTCTCAACCCCGGTCCTCAAGCACCCCCCTGTCCTGCACGTTTTCCATGTTGCCCTTTCAAACACCAGTGTTTCCTTGCTGCCACACACCTGATTTAAATGAATGTGCGACTAACAGGCATCTGTTGTGCCCTAAGCAGCTGAATGAACGCTGTTTTCCTGTGAGGTGTAGGCGGAGGAAGAACAACAGGAGTGACAAAGATCTTCCTGCAGTCAAACCTCAAAGCGCTGGGAGCTGACTTTCTTCCCCTTTTTGGTCCAGGTGATGCGAGGTCTAGGCTCACCCATGGCCTGACAAACGAACGACACCACTCCTCCAGAAATCCCCGTCTGATCGTCTGGAGACCGGACGAAGCTGGGCATGCCTGTATTAAAGAGAGAGGAGGGATAGGGGCTGTTAGGTCCCTTCATGACCAGTGTCAGAGCTTGGTCCACATTGCCAGCATGAAGTCCGGTGAGAGTTAATTGGACTTCACCAAGGCTGCCCTTGGTCACTGATTCTGTTCATAACTTTTATGGACAGGATTTCTAGGCACAGCCCAGGTTTTGAGGGGATCCATTTTGGTGGCCTGAGGATTGAGTCTCGGCTTTGTGCAGATGATGTGGAATGCACCATGATTATAGAAACTTAAAGTTGTCTAAGAAGATTTTCAGTTTAATTTTAACTATTTAGTCATTAATAAATAATCACAGCAGAAAACGACTCGCGGAGTCACATGAAATAGATCTGTGTTATTTAAAATCCCTACAAACTCCAACCAGTAAAAGAAGTTTGAATCCAGAGAGTTCTCGGATGTTAGTGAACCATTGTCAGTTCCTCCTTTGGTCTGTCCTGAGTCAGGACTCCAGACTTGAGTTGATAGACATGTCTTTTGCCCTTTTTGCATGAATCATCTGATACTGACTAAAATGTCCAGGTAGTTTACAACAATTTGAATCAGAATGACTGCATTTTTAATTAATAAAGGAAATATTTTCCAACACTTTACCTTCGTCACCAGTGCTACATACTAGAACCATTCTGAGTTTTTGACTCTCTTTGGCCTCTTTTATTCAGGTACGATCTTTTCAGTTCAGTCTACATTTATGGTGGCTTCTCTAAGCACTATTGAAGCAGCAGATAGGTTCAGATTTGTGCCGACTGTTTGCAGCAGAATCAATTCAGCTGTAATAAGCTTGCATTCACAATTAAATACCAGTAACTACATTCTAAAAGGAGATTGGTTAAAATCTTGACTCCCACACAATCCTCCATCCTGAGCAGCACGGGGCGACGGTGGAAAGGAAAAGTCCATTTGAACAGCAAGAAACCTCCAGCAGCACCAGAACCAGGACCATTTCAACTCCTCTTTAAAACATCCAGTAGCGTCCCACCCTAACCAAGTAAACCTTAAACTCATGCAAAGGAGGGACTCTAACCCTATTTAATAAAATAATGTTTTGTAGAGCCTAGAAAAGCATTGACTTTTGTCTTTCTAGCAGCTACAATGCAGCTCTGAACTTAAACCCAAAACATTGTCAGTCACACCTTGCTGCATCTGAACAAAACACCTCACAAGTGGATCAGTTCAACACAACAGGGCCTCATGAGATCAGGGGGTAGGAGGAGGCTGACTGACTTGTTAAGCAGCAGCGGCTGATAAGCCTGACAAACAGCAGTGGCTCAGTGTTAGTCTGAAGAGGCATATCCATGGAGGTACACACACAACCTGTACAGGACCCTAACCCTAACCGAGCACCCTGATTTAGACCCATTGTTACACCATTCGCTGGTGTAGCGGGTTCCTCCTGGTGCATCAATTCCCGTCCTCACGTAGCAATAGTATGAAGGCAGATCATGGAGGATGAATTAGTTCATATTGTTGATCAAAATCGTCGACGTCGTCTTCCTCCGCTTATCCGGGTCAGGGTTGCGGGGGCAGCATCCCAACTAGGGAGCTCCAGACCGTCCTCTCCCGGGCCTTCTCCACCAGCTCCTCCGGCAGGACCCCAAGGCGTTCCCGGACCAGACTGGAGATGTAACCTCTCCAACGTGTCCTGGGTCGACCCCTCCTGCCGGCAGGACATGCCCGAAACACCTCCCCAGGGAGGCGTCCAGGAGGCATCCTGACCAGATGCCCAAACCACCTCAACTGACTCCTTTCGATCCGGAGGAGCAGCGGTTGTACTCCGAGTCCCTCCCGAATGCCCGAGCTCCTCACCCTATCTCTAAGGCTGAGCCCGGCCACCCTACGGAGGAAATTCATTTTGGCCGCTTGTATCCGCGATCTCGTTCTTTCGGTCATTACCCAAAGCTCATGACCATAGGTGAGCTGGGACGTAGATCGACCGGTAAATCGAGAGTCTGGCTTTCTGGCTCAGCTCCCTCTTCACCATGACAGATCGGCTCAGCGTCCGCATCACTGCAGACGCTGAGCCAATCCACCTGTCGATCTCCCGATCCCTCCTACCCTCACTCGTGAACAAGACCCCGAGATACTTAAAATCCTCCACTTGAGGTAGGACCTCTCCCCCGACCCGGAGTTGGCAAGCCACCCTTTTCCGGTCGAGAACCATAGTCTCAGATTTGGAGGTGCTGATCCTCATCCCAGCCGCTTCACACTCTGCCGTGAACCTACCCAGCAAGAGCTGAAGGTCAGAGCTGGCTGAAGCTAGGAGGACCACATCATCCACAAAAAGCAGAGACGAGATTCTCCTGCCACCAAACTCGACACACTCCACACCACGGCTGCGCCTAGAAATTCTGTCCATAAAGGTAATGAACAGAACCGGTGACAAAGGGCAGCCCTGGCGGAGTCCAACCCTCACCGGGAACAGGTCCGACTTACTACCGGCTATGCGGACCAAACTCGCGCTCCTCTGGTATGATCAAAATCTAATAAGAAATTTCTGGGACATCATGTTTAGGTCTGTCCAATGTGCACCTCAGACTGTCCAGGAGCCCAGTGATGCCCTGGTCAGGATCCATGGAGAAGATTCCCCAGGATACCATACATAAGCTCATAAGGGGCGTGTCTTGATGTTAGATCTGCATAAAGCTTGTGGTCCATTCAAACTTCTGGGCATCATTCTGACTTGCTTCAGTGACATTTCAGTAAACTGGACTGGCCTGCTGGATCCATTTTTCAGCTTTGTCAGTTTGTTTGGATCATTTGTGAAAGTGTTTCTTGGTGTCATGACTCTCATTTTTCAGCCTTCATTCAGCTCACCTGGTCCCCTCACCAAGCTCCTGACAAGCCCTGTTTCCCTGGCAACCACCATCAACTCCATTCATCTCACCTGTTCCTGTAATCAGCTTCAACCACTTCACCTGCTCCTGACTCCTCAGCTCATCTCACACACCTGCTTCCCCTGCTATAAAAGAACCATCCTGCTATCCGGTCTCTGCCAGATTATTGAAAACATTTGCCAGGAAATTCTCCAGCCATCCACCCTGCCTGATCTCTGCCTCCAGACCTTGTTTTTTCTCCTGACCCCTGCCTTGAACTCTGCCTGCCATCATTACCCTCGCCTGTCTTCTACCACGTCTCCAGCCGGCTCCCTGTACCTGCTTGTGCCGATCTGGTTTTGACTCACGCCTGCCCTCCGACTCTGTCTCCTGCCTCGCCCTCCTCTGGTAACTCCACAAAAAATAAGATTCTTTTTATGTACTTTTACTGTGTTTGGCGTCATTACGGGTCTTCTGAGTTTTGTTTGTGACACTTGGATGCTACCCAGACATGACCCTTTGTCTGGTCTCCCCCATGTTGGCAATGTTCCAATATAAAAAGGTCTGCGAGTCAGATATTGCTGCCATATTCCATCAACTGATGGGAAGGCAGTCGGTGTGTGTGAGCTTCTCATTCCTTTGTTGTAAAACAGGAAGAAAACTAATTCATGATGGTGATAAAGTAAAAGCCTTAAATAAAATCCTAAGAGATTTCAAATTGTCAGTGAGAATCAGCAGCTGGTGTTTTATTCATCAGCAGCCAGAGCTGGGACAGCTGAGCTCTTAACACGCTTTGATACTTACTCTCTGTGTGAGAAGGCACAGAAAGGCTGGCCAGCAGGGGGAAACAAAAAACTGCCTGGGTGAAAGGTGAGAGCCCTCTGGATTTTAGACTCATCTCTTCTCTCTGGGTTCTCTCCTCTGATGCTGATGCTGCTGTTCATCTATGGGCATCCGCGTTCGTTATGGGACCCTGTGAAGATTTAAAAAAAAAAAAAAACGAAGACTTAACTTCATCTGTATTCTTTACAGATGATCTTTACAAAGAGCTTCAATCTGATATTTTAATTTTTTGACAATAAACCTTTTTTTCATTAACCCTCTAAGGCTCAAAATAGGTTTTGATAAAAGGACGAACAACTAAGTCCTTCAGGGGTACTTCTGAGTTAAAAAACGCTGTAACAATGAGTAGTTTACATCTTATGAACCATAAAATGTGAGATTCCATAGAAATATGAAATATCAATCGGATGGATCTTTGAATATTTTAACCAGAAGATCAGAACTTTTTATTGCAGGGATTACGTGACACTGAGGAAAGAGAGAGAGTCAGGTTTATAATAGTTAAGAAATTTATTTCTACACAATTTAAACAAGACTAACTTTAAACTTTCTGTGCACTGATGAACTAGGTGGAATGAGACTTGAGATGAATGATGTATATGTGTGGAATGCTATTCAGAACCAGTGGATCCGGAGAAGCAGTTAGTTCTGAGTGGGAGTGAATGTTTCGCTCTAAACTTTAGTAGATTTATAACACACATGAAACGCCATCTGTCGGTCTACATACCCCAGGGGAAGCCTCCGATTAGATCCAGAATGTCGTGGTCCGTGGACC
This sequence comes from Nothobranchius furzeri, assembly GCF_043380555.1. Classification (NCBI taxonomy): domain Eukaryota; kingdom Metazoa; phylum Chordata; class Actinopteri; order Cyprinodontiformes; family Nothobranchiidae; genus Nothobranchius; species Nothobranchius furzeri. The sequence continues at coordinate 55,285,790 of NC_091756.1, read as the reverse complement.
CTCCTTGGTACCGAAGCTGGTAGAAACGGCAGCGGTGCCGACCAGTCTGGTCTCGGAACGCTCGCAGGTCACGACAGGTTATTATTGGCGTAACCGAGACCCTGAAGGGGGCGTGAGGTTCAGCTTTTATTCTGAAGGAACCGTTGCGGTCAGGTGTAACGTGCAACAGATTTTATCCAGCTTGTCGAGCAAGGTTCTTTCAGCTGAAGAGGTGTTCGGATGGCCTGTCCGAACTTCTCTAGAATGCTTTGAACTGCACTAAAGGTGACGTGGAATCGTTTTTATAATTGTCATATTTTGGTTTACTGGCGAATCAGAATTTGAAACGCAAAACGGGGTTTATACAAACACCACAGAAAACCACGCCTCACGTCATAAACAAAGGTTCTGATTGGATCAGACAAAAGGAGATGTGTCGTGTGACTTTAGCATTACTTTGTGTCGTCACGTGCCTAGTGCAGCTCTCCAATTATAATTACTTGTAAAATACTACTGATCACAGAATTATAATATCAAGTAATAACAGTGTCATTTCAGATTAATTGAACATTGGATTCACATTTTAATTGGCAATAACAAACGTTTGATTATGTATTTATCAAGAGAGTTCTCTGTCTTGTCTTAAGCTGTAAAGAGGTGAAGCAGTTCAGATGAGCAGAGGGCATGAAAGACCTTGGCCAGTATCTCATGTAGATTAGGCCTGTGTCAGAGACTTTATGTCTCCGCTCGAGCAGACGCAGCAGAGCATGACCTTTAGGTCAAAAACAGGACATTTCATGACGTTACAATGCTCATGAAATGTGTATGTGGAGTAACCAGGTAGGTAGGTTTTAACGTTGCAAATCTGCAATGCCTGCCTCCAGAGGGTTAAGAGAAGAATGTAAAAATATTTGCAACTAAGAAAAATGTAGCTTTAAAATGAAAAAGGAAAGCTTGTTTACACAAATGTACAGATGCGGTCAGGTGTCAAAATAAATTAGATGTTGGTTTAAATTAATGAATGAACAAAGCGGTGATATTTGAGACATTATGGAAAAAACAATGAAAAAATTAACTTCATCAGGGTGAATCCATGTAGACCGCAGGAACAAGTGTGCGGGAATCAGAACGCCCCATGATGAGACACAACAGGCAGTAAGGACAAAGCTCTGAAGCATTTTGTTGAACTCCAAGCTCAGGCTGTAGATGTTTCAAAGCAAAGTCTAAATGTATAATAACTAGAGGGGAAATATATGCATGATGGTGATGTGATGGAAACCTTATAACTGTTGGAAACAAACCTGATCTGTTCCATGCAGATCTGTGCTCAGGGAGGCCGCAGCACTCGGACACACTTTTGGCTGGTAGCAATGCTCATAGAGAGCATCAAGACATTTATTACACAGATCTGATGACTCAGCCCTTTCCAGGTATGTCATTAGAGCTGTGCCTGACCTGCTCACTATCAGCCACGATGGAGAATTCTCCGCTACCACGAGGACAGGGATACCGCTGGATGAGATGGGCATGAAGGCAGCTCTCCATGGTGCTGAAAGCCTGAGCAGCTTCTGGGTGGCTGATCCACACTCATGTATGTGCTCACTATAATCAGGACAACATATGATGGAACTCCAAAGTATTCAAAAAATAAATAAAAATACATTAAGGAACATGTATCTAGATAAATAAATACTAGACAATTATGTAATCTGACAATGAAACATTGGAATAACAACATTCAATGTAAAAATCTAAGCTCAGTATTATGAAACATTTTTTCATTCTTCAATTAAAATGTGCTTATTAATATAAAACTTTATTTAAGAGGTAATTTTCCCCCAATGACGCAAATTGTTTTTGAGGTGATTTTATTTATTCTGCCCTGTTTGACAAACAGGGGGGAGCCAGTTAGTGATTGGCCGCTCCTTCAGTCAGACATAAGCTATCACACACAAGGTATCCAGGAAAACTAAACTATGATTAAAGATTAGCCAAAGGTTTTGCAGATCACATGTCAGATTACATAGATCAGGGGTGTCAAAAATGCGGCCTGCGGGCCAGATCCGGCCCGCAAACGGGTTAAATCCGGCCCCCGAGATGGTTGTGTAAACTTTATTTTCATACTTTACAATGTAGAGTGAAAATAAACGTATCTTTGTGAGCAAGTTTTCTCTGTAATGAAACAAAGCTGCGCTCAAGGCTCACACAAGAACTTGAATCACATCCTGAAGTTGGCCGCCACTCAGGACGTGACTTCTGATGTTGATGTGCCGGTGAAAGCTAAAAGATGTAAAATAAAATGAGTCAAATATACTTTAAGTGCTGCATGAAACTGATCTAGCCATGTGATCTGTAAGCTCTTTGAATCACTAAGGAATGTTTTTATTTATTGATTGATTTTTTATTTTTTTCAAATTTTCAAGTACACTTCAGGTGTTGTACTTGTACTATTTTGGATACACTGTCCTCAGGCTCCAGCCTTGTTTTATATTGATTGTATTAAAACAAAGAAAACAATCTGAAGTTGTTTTTAATTTACCGGTCCGGCCCACTTGGGACTAGATTTCCCTCAATGTGGCCCTTGAGCTAAAATGAGTTTGACACCCCTGACATAGATACTTCTTTCATAATATGTTATTTATTTATTTAATTCTGAACACTTCGGAGTTCCAGAAACAAAGACCTGTGAAGCTGTGTCTTCAAAAAAAAATGGTTTACAATGCCCAGCTGTCCAATCACTCTTTCGAGTGTTGCTTGTGCATAAACCTCCAGCCTGACACTGAAAATATAGTGTCAGAGGAGAACATTGCCTAAACACTCAAACATATGCTTTTCAGTCTTGTAATTTAAATAAATAAACATAAATAAATAATGTATGGGTTCCTTTTAAAACCCTCTGTCACCTTACAACACGGGCTAAAACATAAAAAAAGACATAAAACAAAGCTAATTACCAATTTATTTTAAAAAAACATGGAGAGCAAATGACAAGAAGCTACATCAGTTTAAAGTCAACAAGTCAGTCTCATCCTCTGATTGGACAGTGTTGTGATTTGAAGTTTGTATATTTATATACTGCAATTAAATAATTTAATTACCTGATCTTGTATATTTATACAATCTACATAATCAATCAGAAGTGGTCGTTTTTTATCATCAGGGAGTTTACTTCAACACTTTGTATTGACTGAGAGACAAGAAAGAGAGAAAGTTGGGATCGTTTAAGAATCTTTAATTTCTATAAGTATGTACTGATTTGAGTTGGCAGACAAATTAAGATGCTTCCCACTTACTTACTTAAGTCCCTCAAATGAAATATAGTGGTCCACCTAGGTGTGTCGATGCTGCTATAATCTGCATTTGGTTTTATTTATGGTGTCTTTTTCTCATCTCTTTCCTAAACCATTAACATCCTGATTACCACTGCAGGGGATGAGCCTCTGCTCAGCAGATTCTACCTATAGACCAGAATCATCTTCAATACTGATCAAATTTGTCTTTGTTTATTTCTATAAAAAATAAAATATATAATTATTTATTTCAGTTATGCACATTTTCACACTAAATCTAAGTTTGTCTAGTGAAACGTTGTTCCTGGCATAATGTTTTGCTACTGCCTTCACCTGCAGGGTGTTGCCCTGCCCCTCCTGTCCTGCCCACCAGTGTTAAGGAAAGGAGCAGATTGCCAGAGCCATGAACTGAGCCAGGCTCAGTGGGTCACATCCCCTCAGAACCTGGGCCAGGCTGCCATGAAGCCAGCAGCCAAACCTCCTGTCACAGTGGACGTCACGCTCTCAGAAATGCTCAGCCAGCACCCTGCCTGAACTCTCTTTATTCAGCACACAGCTGACTGGACAGGGACATCATGTTCTCGACATATGACCGTGATTCACATCTACCTACTAAGGGATCTGCTTATGTGACAGGAAACGTAGTAAAAGCTAAAGCTCAGAGAGGACTTTCTGACAGGTGTGAATGCACCTCCCTAGACCAAAAAGAGGGGGATGTTAAGACAAATTCTGATTGAAATGTAGAACCTTCCCAGTTTTTAAACTCTTATGCGATTTAACTCGGTAATCACTTCCTCATCTCTATTCTGAGTGGACATGAGGACTTTTTTGTCCTGGTCCAGCTCCTCTGGAGGGTTTATGGGGCTGTGAGTAGACCCTGGGGCAGACCAGAACCCTCCTAGGGGTAGCTGGAGAGATTCACAGTGAGTAGGGAGGGCTGGACTACAGCAAAAGATTTATTCTAATAGGCAAGTCTTTGGTAAAGGACATGGGTTTGTTTTTGTTGTTGTTTTTGTTTTGCATAGGGTGGATGGATAGATGGATGGATGGATGGATGGATGAATGTATGGATGATGATAGGATGGATGGATGGATGGATGGATGGATGGATGGTGTGGAAGGCCACTGCTATGAAGATATTTTCCTCTAGGTTGAGCAGCCAATCACTAATCTTCTAATTTAAACACAGGTTTAATCTGGCTAGATTTGATAGATTATTTGATAATATGATTAATTCATAAGTTATCTGATCTGTTTGTCGGATTCTTCTGCTTCAAGTAAAATATGGTTTATATTTTCATCAGATGTTGCTGAAGAAGTTCAAAACATTTCCAGCCCCCTAAAGGGTTTAATAAACTGCTAAATTAGTTTTATCATAAAGATAAAGAAGATCTGAGGAGTAAACTAGATAAATACTAATAAGGCCCTCTCAGCCTTCCAGCTGAACTGGTGAGTGGAGGATTCACATTCAGAAAGTGTCCAGGGTCACATCCAGGTCCCTGTTTCAACACTGGGATCTATTCATCCATAACATGCAGCAGGAGAGTGTTTGGGAGGTGGAGTTCTCTGAACAGCCTATCTCGTTCTCTTTCCCGCTGTATTCATTTAAATTCTTTCTGTTCCCTATGCTGCACTTCCTTTGATTCATTTATTACATCCAGTGTTCGCACATGAATAAAATGCAGAATATATACAGCGTAGCCCGCCAGCTATCTGGCTCTGGGTTACTGACCGCCTGCATCACATCTTGGTGCAGAGATGCCTAACAGAACATTATCTCCAGCCTGAAATGTCCCAAAGACAAAAGCAGACAGGGTTTAAACTTTACTGTTTAGTTTGTTGGGACCAAAGTCATGAAAATGGACAGTAACAGTACAGATGCACCTGTAGATTTGGACTGGGGGGGTTTTGTGCAGTCCCTGGCTGCAGTCAGACACTGACACAAGATGTTTTATTTTAATTTCCCCAACAGAACCACAAGTCCTCAGTGACTTGAAGCAGATTTTGAACACTTTTTAAAACTTTATTACATGCAGCAAACATTAAAGAGGAGTAATCCAAACCCTCATAATGGACTCAAATCTATATTCTGGATCAAGATTCACCCTGTCCCAGGGTGAGGTCAGCCTTCCAGCAGCTTCTATTCGATCAATATTTTTCAGCTCATGGCCGACGCTGAGGGTTAAACATAGATCCGTTGATAAAGCAAGAGCTTGTCCTGTTGACTCCTCTCTCTCATCCTCTCATCATGATAGATCAGATAAGAGGATGTGTGTCAGGATATGAGTCATGATCCGTGTCCCTGTGTTGTTTTGATTTTCCCGTCAGCTCCTCGATAATCATGCACACCTGCCCACTCAGTCAGCTGACCTGTTACCTGTCTAGAATCACCTCCCTCGTTATACAAGCTTCCTGTTTTCATTCTTCTGTGTTGGATTGTGCCATTGCCCTGTATGTTAGCCCTCAGCGCCTCCTATGTTTCTGTCATTCAAGTCATTTTGAGCCTACCTGGCTCCCTCCTGCGTTTCCTCACCAGCACTTGGGCCCTACTCTTAACACAACGTGACATTTTCCTGAGTAAAAATCCCAACAGAACATTTGGGCTAAATCAGTGGTACTCAACCTTTTTTGACTGATGTACCCCCTTTGAAATATTTTTTTCAGCCGAGTACCCCCTAATGAGCGCAAAAGCATTGGGGGGAGGACTCTGGGATTTTGGTATAATGAATTTAGCCTACTTCTACTGAATATAAAACACATTTTATGAACTTTTACTTATATTTTCCTAAAATATTTATTAAATAATTATTTTTTTAAAAGATTTTCCATGGATACTGTTTTTTTAAATGAATGTACATTTTCTCACGTACCCCCGGAGTTTCTTTACGTACCCCCAGGGGTACGCGTACCCCCATTTGAGAAAGGCTGGGCTAAATAACCTTTCAAGTCCCCTCTAAAGTAAATATTCTTGTTTTCTAGAGGGCTTTTTTTTTTTCAAATATAATTTTTCTGTTTTAATTTTTCTAAATAAATTATTTTAGATAAAAATGACAATTCTGAAAAAGTAAAAACAGACTAATTTTTATTGGGAGAATAAACATAACATATTAAATATGATTTTACATAAGGAAACTGATTTGTTTGTGTCACTAGTGTGGGATCTCCTGCCTAAACAACATGATCCTGGCTGAAGAGTCTGACTTTGAATCTGACTAATCCTATCCTCTTTGTTGTTAGCCTCAATAGTTACTGCTTTGTTACATTCTTGTATGTTGCTTTAGATAAACACATCAGCTAAAAAAACAACATGTAAAAATTTGCTGCCATATTCATATCAACTAATTATCTGATGTTATTTATAGTAACATGAGGCAACAGCAAACAGACCTTTCATTAGCGATCTGGATGTCGCAAGGACATTTAAGTCCCATCTCCAGCCTGACTGATCAGGTCTCAGCTGTATGCAGCCAGAGGGTCATACAAGTAGGTTTAAACGTCACAGGGAAATGTTTGGAGGTGATGTGAAGCAAACGCCTGATGTGTAAGTTAAATTAATCAGATGTATTCACCAGTGGGGAAGGTCTGATCTGGACCAGAACTCATCAGAGCAGTGTCCTGAATGCCTCCCCTATTCTGGTTCTGTCTACTAGGCTGGTCTAAATGGAGAGTGGCTGCTGTTAGGGCACCGAGCCCGTTGGAGATTTGATCCTAGGACCGGCCCTGCTCCAGAGACACCAGACGTCCAGATGGGACAGAAGAGTTAGGACAGTTCTGGAGAAGAAGGTTCTGCTGGAGATATCCCGAGTCCTTCACAGTGAGGAGCCTCAGCTGTCCATCCTAACTTCCGTTAAAACCACAGACTGCTTCACCGACGGAAACATGACGTCACCTTTTAGTTTAATCTAATTTAAACTTGACTGCGCCTCTGATGGAAAGAGGCTTTTAATCTAATCAGAGACGGGGTTCTACTCCCGCTGACACCAGGTCCAGTCCAGACCCACGCTACTCTGCCGGTCCGGTTCGTTATTATTTCTGACCCACTCAAAGAAACGTTCGGACTCACCATGTTCTGGTGTTTCAGGACGGGTTGACTTCAGTGAAGATGATGAAAAGTCCAAACAGGAAAGTGTCAGAATCCCCTCAGTTCGGTTCCACTAGTTCTAATCCTCAGAGAAGTCCATTGTGCCGTGGCGCCGGTACCGGTCCGTGTCCGCTGACTCCCCGTGTCTGGAGAGGGTGCTCGCTGCAGAACTACAAAGGCGGAGCTGCACCATAAGGTGGAGCTGCACCAGAGTCAGCCCCGCCCATTCACGCAAACTCAGCCTAGCCCACTGACTTCCGTTCTTGTTTTTCAACTTTATCGCAAACTAACCTGACTCATGAATTACGGCTGTTACTAGTTTACAGTCGTTAATGCTATGTTCTGTGCGCCAATTAAACAAGATAAATATAACTTGCTACATGACAAAGTCTGAATATATCCTGAAATGAAAAGGTTTCTTTCAGCGAATATCTGCCCACAGCCGCTCCAACAAAACTCCTGTACAACAACATTTGACTTTATTATGTGAGTTCTGGTAGTCCAGTGGCAAGATTGTTTAACTTAAGTTTTGCTTTCCCCTCAGCTGATGCTGGTTCGGTTCTCGGTGGGATCGGCAACAATCTATTTTGCCAGCTGAAACATTTAATTTGTTCATATTTTAGTTGTAATGTTCATTTTCAGCAAAATATTTATGTCTCTACAAGTTATTTGAATTTGGTCGTTCCTAAACAGCATTTTAGTTGAAACTCTGCTCACAAATGGACTCACACTGGCTAAATAAACGAATGAATAAATAAAAAAACACATTAGTCATTATATGTTAAACGGCATACCAATAAATTGTTGTAAACATAGTACTGGCAAGTGTAGCTAGAAATGAGGAAAAGGGCTTATAGAATATTTCCACTACTGGGAGGCGAACCTGCGCAAAACTGCATGTCAACCTGACAGCATAACCACTACACCACCACATCTTGTAATACTTGTGTGGTGTTGCATGTTATTGTGCCATTCAGTGTGTCTTTGTAGACGGGATGTATGATTTTTCTGGCGGTGTCTCAGTAGAAGTCATTTCAGAAATAATTTGTCAGAAAATTCACAGAATATCCAGATTTGAGAACCAAGACCAGACCCACTTCGGGGGAGGAGACCAAATTGAAGCTGAGATGGGAAGAAACTGCATGAATGAGGCCAAAAATGGCTTTGGCATGTTTCGTATGAGGAAATGACAATATAACATGATTAAAAGTTCCAAAAGTTAGATTTTTAATTATATGGAACCTTTACAAAAACTGTTCAATTCACTTCTCAACTCCGTCCCCAATCCTGCATTTTTTAGCTATAACACCCTCTTTGGTTCCAGAATGCTATAAAGTCTGACAACTGGAAGGAATTGGACTGACTCTGATAGAATGGGCGGGGCTGACTCTGGTGCAGCTCCACCTTCTGGTGCAGCTCCGCCTTTGTGGTTCTGCAGCGAGCACCACTTGCGTGTCTGACTGCTCTGGACCACTCACTCGCTCGCGCGCCGTTGGTCCACCATCGGAACTTATCGGCTACGCTCGGCTGTTTCCGGAAAACTGGATCATCAAGTGATGAAAGACCAGTAAAACCATGTGGAACCCTTTTACAGGTGCTGGCCAGTAAATTAGAATATCATCAAAAGGTTGAAAATATTTCAGTAATTCCATTCAAAACGTGAAACTTGTACATTATATTCATGCAATGCACACAGACCAATGTATTTCCGATGTTTATTACGTTTAATTTTGATATTTATAGGTGACAACCAATGAAAACATCAAATCTGGTATCTCAGAAAATTAGAATATTCTAAAGGCCAATGAAAAAATGTTTGTTTCTCTAATGTTGGCCAACTGAAAAGAATGAACATGAAAAGAATGTGCATGTATAGCACTCAATACTTAGTCGGGGCTCCTTTTGCCTCAATAACTGCAGTAATGCGGCGTGGCATGGACTCGATCAGTCTGTGGCACTGCTCAGGTGTTATGAGAGCCCAGGTTGCTCTGATAGTCGTCTTCAGCTCCTCTGCATTGTTGGGTCTAGCGTATTGCATCCTCCGCTTCACAATACCCCATAGATTTTCTATGGGGTTAAGGTCAGGCGTGTTTGCCGGCCAATCAAGGACAGGGATACCATGGTCCTTGAACCAGGTGCTGGTGGTTTTGGCACTGTGTGCAGGTGCCAAGTCCTGTTGAAAGGTGAAGTCTGCATCCCCATAAAGTTGGTCAGCAGCAGGAAGCATGAAGTGCTCTAAAACTTCCTGGTAGACGGCTGCATTGACCCTGGACCTCAGGAAACAGAGTGGGCCAACACCGGCAGATGACATGGCACCCCACACCATCACTGACGGTGGAAACTTTACACTGGACCTCATGCAACGTGGATTCTGTGCTTCTCCGCTCTTCCTCCAGACTCTGGGTCCTTGATTTCCAAAGGAAATGCAGAACTTGCTTTCATCAGAAAACATAACTTTGGACCACTCAGCATCAGTCCAGTCCTTTTTGTCCTTGGCCCAGGCGAGACGCTTCTTGCGCTGTTTCTTGTTCAAGAGTGGCTTGACACACGGAATGCGACACCTGAATCCCATGTCTTTCATGAGTCTCCTCGTGGTGGTTCTTGAAGCGCTGACTCCAGCTGCAGTCCACTCTTTGTGGATCTCCCCCACATTTTTGAATGGGTTTGTCGTCACAATTCTCTGCAGGGTGCGGTTATCCCTAGAGCTTGTACACTTTTTTCTACCACATTTTTTCCGTCCCTTCGCCTGTCTGTTAATGTGCTTGGACACAGAGCTCTGCGAACAGCCAGCTTCTTTAGCAATCACCTTTTGTGTCTTGCCCTCCTTGTGCAAGGTGTCAATGATTGTCTTTTGGACAGCTGTTAAGTCAGAAGTCTTCCCCATGATTGTGGTGCCTTCAAAACAAGACTGAGGGACCTTTTAAAGGCCTTTGCAGGTGTTTTGAGTAAATCAGCTGATTAGAGTGGCAGCAGGTGTCTTCTATATTCAGCCTTTTCAGAATATTCTAATTTTTTGAGATACCAAATTTGGAGTTTTCATTAGTTGTCACTTATGAATATCAAATTTAAATGTAATGAACATTGGAAATACATTGGTCTGTGTGCATTGCATGAATATAATGTACAAGTTTCACGTTTTGAATGGAATTACTGAAATATTTTCAACCTTTTGATGATATTCTAATTTACTGGCCAGCACCTGTACTGTCAGATCCTCTTGGTTTCCTGGTACAGTGGGGGCGTTCGAGTGGACCCCAAGAGCTCTGTTCAGGAGATGTGAACCTACAGGTCAGGTGGTGTTTAATGACAGCTCCTCGGTATATCATCGGTTCCCTAACTAGTGGTTCCCTGCCTTTATTCCTTGAGGACCCTCTTTGAGTGTGTCCAAGGCAAGCCAAGAACTCCAACACTAATTTTTACCCAAATACATATATGTTAAAGGTTATTAATTACAAACTTATTACAGACATACAATGGTATAACTCTACAGTGTTTTGATTGTACTATTGAGTGTTATTGGACTTTTAAAATTTGGTTTTTACAAATATAATCACCTTCACAATTTTAGCACAGATAAAATTGTGGGAACCCTCTGCAATTAGTGGGAACCCCTTTGGGGTTCACGGACCCCAGATTGGGAACCACTGCCCTAACCCACGCCCAGGTTAGGTGATGCTGAAGCTCATGGGTGGTTGCAATTATGGAATAAATGGTAAATGACCCACACTGGTAAAGTCAGACAGAGAACTCTAAAGCACTTTACCATGCAGTCATTCATCCATTCACACACTGATGATGTAGCCACAGTTGCCCATGGGACACAGTGACAGAGGAGAGGTCGCCTTAACACAGATGCTACTGCATGGTGCCTCTGACCATCACCAGCAGCCAATATGTGTGAAGTGCCTTGCCCAAGGACACAGTGACTGACATGACTGACAGAGCCTAAGATTGAACCTGCAACCCACCAATTACAGGGCAAAATCCTAACACCTATGACATCATTGTAGTGAGGTGATTCAAAAGCTATGTCTCTCTGGTTCTCAATCTGATACAAGGAACTACTTGAACTTGTAATCAAAGACAGAAGTCAGTGAGAGATCTGTAGGTAAGAAAGATAATTTTAAGATGAACTCTAACCTCAACAGGAAGTCATTGTAGGGACTAGGGAGTGTAGGACAAGAGAGATGTGGAAACAGTTCCTGGATCGGGTCAGTGGTCTGGCTGCAGCATTTAGGACAGCTCAGAGGCATGGGAGAGATGATTTATGTAGTCCAGTGAACAGGGCGTTGCAATGACACAAAAGCATGAATAATGTTCTCTGATTCAGCAGATGAAACCATGTGATGTAGTTTAGAAATGTCCCTCAAGTGAGGAAGGAGTGAGAGAAATATCATTCTAAGTGAGGAATCAAATATAACACCCAGATTTCCAACACAAGACTAGGGTTTTCAGCAAAAGGAAGAGAGATCCTAAATGATGGTGCAACAATCATGATCTTGGTCCTCCTGGTGTTTAAAGAAAAAGAAAGAAAACAATCGTTTATATAGCGCCTCTCAAGATAAAACTCACAAGGCGCTCTACAAAAACAAAACAAAAATGTAAGTATAAAAAGATTTTTAAAATGATTAAAAATATGTTTAAAAAGGAAAAAAATGTAAGGAAAGGGAGAGAGCAAATGAAAAGGAAAGAGGGAAATCAATGGATCCTGGGAAAGGCGAAATAAGAACAGAATAAGGAGAGGGTGGTGATGAATGTCACATCAAAGCCAGCCTGAACAGGTGAGTTTTCAGCTGCTTTTTAAAGGAGACCACTGAGTCCACTGATCTCAGGCTCAGGGGGAGAGAGTTCCAGAGTCTGGGGGCCACAGCAGCAAATGATCTGTCACCTTTGACCTTTAGCCTGGTGCTGCACAACCAGTAGGCTTTGATCACTGGACCTCAGGGACCTGCTGGGGGTGTAGGGACTAAGAAGATCACCAATGTAAGACGGTGCTTGTCCGTGTAAGGCCCTATAGACCAGACCCAAATTTTTTAAATGAACCCTGAAGTTGACTGGCAGCCAGTGAAGCTGGAGGAGAAGCGTGGTGATGTGGGTGTGTTTGGAGGACTTGGTCAGAAGCTGAGCACAGGCATTCTGAACCACCTGTAGACGGTCCAGGGAGGTTCTGCTCAGACACGTGAAAAGAGAGTTACAGTAGTCTAAGCGTGAGGAGATGAAGGTGTGGAGAACTGTCTCAAGTTCAGAGCGGGACAGAATGGGACTCAGCAATGTTCCTGAGATGGAAGAAGGAAGAGCAAACAAGAGAACTGACATGAGAATCCAGGGTGAGAGCTGGGTCAAAGGTCACACCAAGATTCCTGACAGAGGGTTTGATGTGAGAAGTAAGCTGACCAAGAGAGTCTCTGACTTTGGGAACCAGCTTGTCTGGGGCACAGATGAGGATCTTAGTCTTATCTTCATTCAGCTGAAGAAAGTTCCCATCCAGGTTTTGATAGAGTCTAAGCAGGTGTGTAACAGCTGCAGCTTAGACATCTCATGGGACTTAAAGGAGATGTACAGTTGGATGTCATCTGTATAAAGATGGTAGGAGATTCCTTTAAAGGACCTCAGAATGTGCTGAAGAGGGAGCAGATAGAGGAGGAAGAGCAGAGGCACCAGCATAGAACCTTGTGGGACACCATGGGTAAGGGAGGTGGTGGAGGACCTAAACTTGGAGACTGCCACAGAAAAGGAGCACTCAGAGAGATAAGAGGAGAACCACTCCAGAGCAGTTCCTGATAGGCCTACCCAGTCTCTCAGCCTCTCCAGTAGCAGGTGATGGTCAACAGTGTCAAAGGCTGCAGTCAGGTCCAGCAGGACCAGAACAAAACAGTCCCCTGCATCACTGTGAGTCAGAACATCATTGGAGACCCTAAGAAGAGCTGTTTCAGTGGAAACAAGGCAAGATAGTTGCTGGTGATTCAGTCATTGATCTGGGATAAACACTGGACTACATCTTCTAAAACATGTGTGATAGGGAGTGTAGAGCTGTAGAAAGAAAACTATGGACCCAAGACTTTGCAACACCACAGATTAGAGAGGCAATTTTAGAGGAAAATCTGTTCTCATTACCAGAAAATGTCCCATCACAAGACCGGAAGAGAGGCAGTTCAAAGCAGAACTAGCAATAACTGCTAAAATGTTAAACCTATTAGTTAGAATCGCTTGGTAAGAGTTAAAGGCAGCACAGTTCCCCGTGTCAGACACCATTTAGTCGAAAACATGTCCATGTTTATGCAGACTCCTGCTGCAGCATAAAGTTTCTGGTTTTGTTTATGACGTGTAATTAGTGTGAAAACTATCCCCTTCTGGGAACTGGTGGTATTTTCATCCCAGGAAAAAGAAGCTTCTGCTGGTCTTTTGCCTCAGAAAACACATGATGTAACCTTAGCATTGTCTCACCCTGCATTCTTGTTAAGTTCCTCCCACCCTCTTTAATTAAATGGTCAATTAACACATCTGGCTGCATGATGTTGAAGTTGGTAGCCTCACCACATGAAGGTTGTAGGTTCAAATCCCAGCTTCAGCTTTTCTGCGTGGATTTTGTACATTTTCCCAATACATGTGTGGGTTTCATTTTAATAGTGACTCTAATTAAGTCAGTGGAGTCCATTTCCGGTCCTCCAGGGCCACCGTCCAGAGTGTTGGTTGTTTCTCTGCTCCAACGCAACTGAATCAATGGCTGAATCACCTGTTCATCAGTTCAAGTTTAGCAGAAGCCTGTTAATCACCTGCTCATTAAAATATCTAGATATATTTCTGTGTTGAGCAGAAATATCTCTGGAATATACAGGATGGTGTTCATGGAGGGCCAACATTGGATAGTCCTGCTGTAAAATTGTCATTAGTGAAAACGTGTTGATGGCTGGTTGTGTCATTTGTCTTTGTGGCCCTGTGATCAGCTGGAGACCTGCACTGTGGGTCTTTCAGGTTTCTTGTTGTGGGTGGTCTCACGTTTGGATGCTATTCCTTTTAATTAATTTTTACAGAATTGTTTCGTCATCATCATCTCCACAGCTCAGGTAGAACAGAGTTGAGTCATTCACAGTGTCTGTTGTGTGATTCATGATAACAATGAGAAACGGTCATGAACATTTTTTATGGAGACCAGGTTTTGCTCTGGAAGCTGTGAAGAGACTTGTCTCCAGCAGATGCTGCTGGGATTAATTCAGCCGAGGAAAGTTCAAACAAAACTTGGACCAATCCCAATTCTACACTTGCTCCCTTCAATTGCGCCATCTCGGCCAGGAATGCGAGTGCATAGGGTGTCCTGATTCTCAAGTGCGGAAGTTGATCACGCCCCTTTTGCACTCTTGATCCACACTGTATCGATGTGTGCTTGGGTGAAGGGTATTACCCACAATCCATTGCTGCAGGGGAAAAGCAAAGTGGCTTTTCAGAAAATATTTATTTTTAAATGAAACTAGTTCATTTTAGGATAATTCACTGATGCTCTGTATGTTTTAGACAAAGCAGCAATGAATGTAAACTTATTTCAAATATTTGGTTGTTTGTTTGAAAGTTGTTAAGTGTTTTTAAAGTATCACAGCGACCAGAATCCCAGCATGTGTTGTGGTCGATGACGCAATGCTCCCTGTCCCAATTCGGCAATTATTTGCACACTTGTGTACCTCGCACGTGTAGCCTTACTGCACACGTCCACAAGTGTGCAGTAAGCACAGAAGACTGCAGGGCAAGTATTGAGATTTGGCCATACTCATCGGCCCCACCTTTAAAATCCAACATGGCTGGCTTTTGCAAAGCCTGGTGTAAACTGCAGTTAATGGTTTTATATAAACGTTCAATCATTCAAAGGTCCATCTGTTCTTATTCAGTGAGCTGTGACAAGCCAGAATGTGAAGCCGGATTATTTGTGTCTGTTTTTCTCTGTAGACAAATACTTTGGCCTTTTTTAAGGAAAAAAACATCCCATTCCATCCCAAAGCCTATGGAGTATTTGTGTAATACAGAGGGAACGCTTGAGAGGCTCCAGAACTCCTGCCGGTTAAACAAATCCTACAACAAGCCACCAGATGGTCTTCTCTAGGATACAGCTCCTGAGGGGATGGATGCTGGAAAAACAGCCAATATTAGACATAGTCAAGCATTTCTCAAGGTGCTTCTGTGGCCAGATGGCACAGAAAATATTTCTGACCCACAGGACAAGAGAGATTACGGCACAGGATCTTTCTTAGCAAACTTACCACAGAATCACTGTAGCCTGTCTAATGCACAGTTGGGTTATTCTGTAACAAATTAAATCGAATTCACTCATTTCATGGGAACATTTGCATGTCTACATTGCTTCATAAGAAAGAAAAAGACACAAAAAAAACCATATTATGAAATGGTCTACTTTAGGTTATGGTCCATCAGAACCAGTACCTCAGAACAGCAGCTGGACTATCAAACACTCACATTCCTTCAAAATTTTACTTTTCTTGTCATCACGACTCACCCTGATAAGCATTTGATCTGGTTCATTTGCCCATCCTCACATTGTTCTCGTTTTGATTCTGTTCTCAACCAGACTACCTTAAAGGTGAATTCCTTTCTGATCTGTTTCCAAACTGAGATACAAGGGCAGCTTACATCCTTCACCGACCACATGGACTATAGGTCTAGGACACGAGCTCCAGGTGAGGCCAGGATACCTGAGCCAGGATCAGGGTCTACTGCTACAACCTACAGTCCAGTAGGTGGTGCAGTAGGTCTGTGAGTGTGAGATGACGGCCCACAGACGAAGAGTACTGCATTGTGGGTCTGTTCCTTTTCAGTTGAACGGGTTATGATCCGTTTAGGGCGGAGTTTACTAACAGCAAGAAACATAAATAAACCAAACTTGTATGTTGGAGGTATAAGTTCAGCAACAGGTAGGCCACTTTGTGGGCGGAGCATGAGGCGGGCAGCCGCGTGAAACAGTACAAACTCCTCCCACTCGGCGCGCCGATTGGCAAGCCGGTTTATAAATCGAGCGCATCCAGATCTGCGTGAACGCAGGTTCGTTGGTCTCTGAACTTCAAGCCCAACATGGCTCCACTGAAGTTTAGTGCGAATATCTCCTGGCTGTTCTCTGAGCTTCCAGACTTCAGTCAGAGGATGTCGGCGGCCGCTGCGGCCGGGTTTCAGGCTGTGGAGGCCGCCTGGCTCTACGACGCGGACCTGACGGAGCTCCAGAGAGCCAGAGAGGCTGCAGGAGTGGAGGTGGTCCTGATCAACACCCCGCCTGGTACTGGAGCTCCACACTAGCAGCATAGCACTGTAGTTATGTGGTTAACTATCTGTGTGTGTGTTACAGGAGACGTTAAAGCAGGTGATCTTGGTCTCGCAGCAGTTCCAGGGAGGGAGGGGGACTTTAGACAGGGTCTGGATCAGACTTTAAAGTATGCAAAAGGTTTGAACTGCAAGATGTAAGTTATCAGCCCAAGCAAGTAAACACACACACACACACCTGCAGGAGGAACAGGCTTTTCTCTCTCACCGGTCAGGATCCACCTGATGGCAGGTCGGGTTCCTGTGGACTCCCACAGACACCTGGTTGCTAAGGAGATGGAGGCTGTCTTTGTGCAGAACCTAAAGTATGCTGCTGACATCCTCTCTAAGGCAGGTACCAGTATACCTTCTGTTCTGTTCAACATGTCATCAGCTCTCAGGAGACTGGTTCACTTTGTAGAAGACATGGACATAATTGATCACCAGGAACTGACACAGGGAAGTCCAGTAATGATCTCAACTTTAGGCTGTTCAGTTCAGCCAAGACGTGTCTTCTGCTTGAGAAAGTTAAATTAGTGTAAAATGTATTATATACAAATTTTAAAAATATAATTGTAAATACAATATAGTGTAAATTACTTGAGTAATTGTAGTTCAACATTCAAAGTCCTACTATCACAATGTTTACATCCATCCATCCATCATCGATCCCTGCTTATCCACGCAGGGTCGCTGGGCACAATGTTTACATTTTAGCTAAATTCAAACATAAGAATATCAGTAGAATACTTCATCCACATACTTTTCTTCATCAGCGGGGGCTTCGTCCATCTGCAGATCAGTGGTGGTACAATAAAGTTGTAGAAACTGTGCCTGGGCTTTGGGAGCATGAGTGAAATATCACAGCATAGATCAGTAAACTTCTCAGTGGAGATAAACGGATATCAGTAATAATCACAAATGATGGTCGTTACAGGAGGGAATCACAGGACTGATAGAACCAATCAACACCAGGATCACAGACCCTAGGTACTTTCTGGACTCTCCTCACCAGGGTAACACACACACACACACACACACATATGATTTTTGTACCCTTTTAAAAGGAAACCAAGGTTTTCATTTTTCAAACTGTTCTTTTAAAAACCAAGAACAGGATTCTTAAAGGGACTTTACGGAGTTTTGAATTTTTATGCTCGCGATTGCCCCCTCTGGCCAAAAGCATAACGGCAGCTTCGATAGGAGGCTCGTGCACGAGGCGCGCATGCTGTACGTGCACACTCTTTAACGAAAATAACAGCTGAGACGAAGCTCTGTGAAGCTGACGGGGGTCAGCTTCACAGAGCTCTGAGAGCTGACAGTCGTGTGTGTGTGTGTGTGTGTGTGTGTGTGTGTGTGTGTGTGTGCGTGCGCGCGCGTGCGTGCGTGCGTGTGTGTGTGTGTGTGTGTGTGTGGCCCGGAGGACAGAGGACAGGAGAACGTGCAGCTAATTAATTAAATAATTTGGTTCTGTACCTTTCTCTTCAGCACAGCCGACAAAGGTTTATGATGGGTCAGTCCTCCTGCATGCTCAGATCATTCCCTTCCCTTGCTTGAAAAATTGTTCCAAAATGAAAGTTGAACTCACATCTTTTATATCTGTGAATTCAATGCCTTTCGGCGAGTCTCAAATAAAAATTTGGGCATCTTACTGTAAAAAAATATACCATTAATGTAAAAACGAAACACTGAAACAACCATGTTCACATCCAGAATCGAACCCAGGGCTTCAGCATGAAAGCTCGAAATTTTACTAGGGGAGCTAAATCGCCAGTGGCGCCTTCTGTATCTGTAACATTTATATCCTTGATCACAGCTGAAACGACGTTCAACGAGCGGTTCGGAGGGCTATGCCTGAGCGTGAACACGCATGAAGCAGCCTGCTCGACCCGAGCAGCTCTCTTTTTCTGTGATTTTACAGAAAAACAGGCAATCACAGTAAAAATGCCAGGGCTCATTCTACAGGACCAGGGCATTGCAGGAGAATGTATGAAGCAGACATTTATTATTTCTATACATGTTTTGGCTGTCAAACTTCCATAATGCCCCTTTAAGTTTAGATTAATTATGGACTTTCTTTCTAAAGGTCAGATTTCCACCATTCTCTAACACACTGAGCTTCAACCATTTTGTTTTAGCTACAACCAAAAACTTCTGGTTTAGAAATAGAACTAAAATAATAAAAAAAAAGAGATAAAATACAATCAACTGAAATAAACACCAGTGTTGGATGTTGGTATGAAGTCTGTTTACCATTTCCACATTTACACTCATGGGCCTAAATCAGACTGTACATAGATTCTGGGAAAGCGACGAGTCTTGTTGTAAATGTTTTAAATGAGATATTTGACGGCCTTCATTTCTGTGTTCTGCTGGTTCTTCTGCAGCGGCAGCAATACTGGAGAGTGTTGGAAAACCCAACATCAAGCTACAAATGGTGCGTATGTTGGAAATGTGTTTCAGTTTGAGAGAAAACGTTTGTTAAACATCCCACCTCTTTCAGGATGTCTTTCACTGGCAAATAATGGATGGAAACCTCACACAGAACATGCACAAGTATTTCCCCCTGATAGGTGAGTCCATTTGAGGGGCTGTGAACGAGCCGTTTCTCCCCTCCCTGAAAACACTGATCAGGTGATCTAGGTGGGCCGTCCTCTCACCTGAAGCAAAGCTTAAAAAGCAACTGCAAGCACTTTCAAACAGACTTGAATCTGCACCGAAGGGCCTTGAGTGTCTGTTAGTGCTTGTTTTTGTCTTCTTAAACTTTTGCTTTGCACTGTCTTCCATTTGGAAAGAGAAGGAAACTCATCTGTGTGTAATCCTGTTGTCTTGTAGCTCCAGTTTGGGCCAGCTGAAAACAATAAGTGCAATCAGGGGCTGTGATTGAGCTGTTTCTCCCCTCATCAGGTGCTCTAGGTCTCAACCATTGCAATCAGCTGCTGCATGAACACCTGTTTCCAACTAGTCTCTCTGACATATAAAAATGGATGAAATCCCACCATCTCCAACTCAACCTCTCTAAAACTGAACTACTTGTCACCCCTTTAAAGATCATGTCTGTTGCTCGTTCATGCCGCTTTGCACTGTATAACATAGGAAAGATCAGACCATACCTAACACAACATGCCGCCCAGCTCCTGGTGCAATCTACTGTCATCTCCTGCCTCGATTACTGCAATGCCCTTCTAACTGGTCTTCCAGGCTGTACTGTGAGACCTCTTCAAATGGTCCAGAAAGCAGCGGCGCGTCTGGTCTTTAATCAGCCAAAAAGAGCACACGTCACCCCTCTGTTCATTGAGCTCCACTGGCTACCGCTAGCAGCACGCATCAAATTCAAATTTTTAACACTAGCATACAAAGTCCGAGACGGTACGGCTCCCATCTACCTGAATCCTTTTGCAAAGGCTTACGTCTCGTCCCAGCTGCTGCAGTCATCACAGGATCGTCGGCTAGCAGTGCCTACACCACGCTCAGGACGATCCAGACTCTTCTCATGCATCGTTCCACAAATGTGGAATGACCTTCCAAGCACTACCAGAACAGGGGCTTCCTTTTCAATTTTCAAGAAACTCCTGAAGACCCTGCTCTTCAGAGAGCATCTTCTTACCTAGCACCCTCTCTGCACCCGTACCTCCCCTCTCTACTGTCCATTCCTTGTTCCCTCCTCTCCATGACTGATGTCAAGTTGTTGTTGTTATTGTTGTTGTTAGCCTCAAGGGCAACATGCCGATTATCACTTGTAAGTCGCTTTGGACAAAAGCGTCTGCTAAATGCATAAACAAAAATGACAGATGAGATCTCATGTCTGGTCTTATCTTCAGAGGCATCGACGAAAGCCGAGTCATCTCCTCTTTAGTATTCCTGCTGATGGGTGGCAGAGGATCTAAAACTGGCTTTGAATTTTAGATCTTGGTTTTGACCAATATATCTTATGCTCTGGTCTATAACATAGCCCAGATGAAGGTTGGTGGAAAAGTAGTTCTTGTCATCCAGGTGGCAGAAAAATCCTGCTTTGTCAATTATAAAAAAACACATTGGTTTCATTGTAGACAAATTTTACATTTTATATGCATTTTCTTTTAAATATGCACCTAATAGCTTATATCTGTTCTCAGTGTTCCTCGCATACAAATGTTTAGGGTTTCTGGCATCCTCAGGCCTCTGATCTGCCTTCATAGATTCAAACATGGTTTCAAAATCTGCCCTGTAAACCAGTGTGTTAGCTGCTCCGGCTGGAGAAAGAACCAGGTGGTTATTGGGCAGAACATTTAGATGGCTCCAACTAAGTTACGCTGGTTCTGACTGGAGTTCCACAATGAGTCATACCTCATTTATTGGTGTTAAACACAAAGTCCACTGGCTTGTATGTTCATGTAGGACAACATTTGTCCAGCTGAGCTAAGCATGCACAAATAAGACAAGGCTTCTTCTGAATGGTTCTGGTTCTCAGGTCATGTTCAGGTCGCCCAGGTTCCTGGCCGGAACGAACCCGACTCTGACGGAGAGCTGAACTACAGCTACCTGTTTCGTACGCTGGAACACCTCGGCTACCGGGGTTACATCGGCTGTGAATACAAACCCTTTGGTCAGTCTTCCCTCACCTCTAATAGTTGATCCACTAATTTAAAACATGTCGGCTTATTGTCTCATCTGTCTACTGCAGAGTCCACCACCAAGGGTCTGGGTTGGATCCAGCAATACTGGACACACGGAGCACAATGAGCTCAGACAGAAGACACCTATCTGGAGTTATTTCTGTTTTAACTGCAATGACCCTATAAAGATGATCAGCCACAACATTAGAACCACTCGGCCCAGCTCAGCATTCCTTTGGAGACAACCAAGTCCTCCTGGTGGGGCAGGGGTTCATTGCTGTATGTTCTGAAGGACCATCTGAAAACATCATCAAAACTCAGACCAAGTCTTGTTGAAGATATTAAACTGAATAATTTAATCTTTAGTTCTATAATCACGTGTAGAACTGATGCCTTAATATGCACAAATATTAAACATTTAAATGTTAACGAGACTTCGATGTAATGTACATGATTACATTTGTTTACTGAAGAGGTCTGCATGACTTATTAGGGGTGGAACAAAATGAAGGTTGATAGAGGCTTTAAAAATGACCTGTTTCACTTCGACAGCAAAGCCACCCCTGAGCAGCTTCTTGTTCCTTTAACCACAGCTGCTAATAACATTAAGTAGAAGGTTCCTGAGACCAAAGCCCACCTAGACCTCATGTACCCAAGAGGAACTGTTCCCCCAGTTGATCAGGTGGTAGAAAATGAGCCAAGGCTGGAGTTCACCTAAATGCTCGAGCTCCTGGGAGAACACCTTTTGAACCGACGAGACAAAACTGGAGCTTTTGTTAAATCACCTAAGCTGTAAGAACACTGGACCTAATGTGGAGACTATGTTCTGGACCTGCTATGCTGCATCTGGACCAGGATGTCTTAAATCTGTTTAAGGTCCAATAAAGTCACAGGTCATGACTCTTCCAACAAGATGAGGCTAAACCTACAGCTAAAAACACCCAAAAGTGGATCAGAACCAAACATTAAACTATTCTAATGTGTATTAACCCTGAACTAGAACCTGCTGAACATCTGTGGAAGGAGCGAAAACACCTGCAGAAGGAAGTTTTCAAATCTGAAACGGCTGGAGAGGCTTTCTCATGAGGATCAAAATACCTGTGCTCAAGCGAGACGTCAAGAGTTACAGAAATCACTTGGATGTCTCGAGGTTCAGAAACTAAATATTAACAGTTCCATCATTTTTGTCTAGACCAGTTTAGTTTTTGTATCAATGTGATGCTGGTGGTGGTTGGAGGGACCGGAGGCATTCGTTCAGCAGCCTCATCTCGGTGGGCCCCAGGGCTGCTGTGGCTACTGTGTAGTTCATCACCACCAGTGTGTGAATGTGTGTATGACTGCTTGTGTTGTAAAGTGTCTTAGGGGGCTTGTAGAACCCTTGAAGGCTTTATATCAACTACAGCCCCTTTTTTTAACCATTATATGAACAATGAAGTCTTATTTGTAATAAATATGAGATAATTGGCAATCTCGGTCTAGTTCTCCACATGTCAGGTTCAAACCGTGTGTGTGTGTTTGTGTGTGTGTGTGAGAGGGAGAGAGAGAGAGATAAAGTTCAGTCTATGACTGAAGTCCCAAGTTAAATCCATTGTTTATTCTATTTACTCCATATTTTACATCCATTATAAAGTGTTCTATATTTACATCATGTACATGAAATACGGTTCACTTTACAGAAACATTCTCACTAGTAACACATTTCCTTTAGCATCAAGACAATCTCTTGTTATTATTGAGGGACCACTCCACTGTTCCTATCAGAGCCGTAGGCTCTTGTTTCATCTGGGGGGTTGCCATGTGGGATTCTGGTGGTGAACTGTATCACAAGTATTAAAAACACACAGGTCAGACCTGTCGTTAATCTATATCAATAAAACTGCTCTCCTCAGTCCCTTCCTTCAAGTGCCACTATCCAGCAGGTTGTAGCATGATTCAGTGCTTCAATCACCTGTTCAGCAGGTCAACAAGCTCTGCAGAAGCCTGTTAAACGCCTGCTGATTAAAATCAGGTGTTGGAACTGGAAAAAACTAAAACATGCTGGACAGCAGCACTCGAGGACCAGGACTGCCTACCCCTGCTCTACAGTTTGATCATTAAAAACTTCCAGTTATTTCATCAGTTTGTTGCATTTCTTTTAGGTTTGTCTTTCTGTAAAGCACTTTGTGTTACACACTGATGTTTGCATTTGGCAGATACTTTCATCCTGAGCGACTTCAAAACGACGTAGGAAAGGTGCTCCAGAAATAAGGTTTGATTAACTCATCGATTGATTTCTCACATTGAAACACTTAGCCAATGTTTATCATGCAAACCACCAAAGCTAATTCTAGTATTTTTTTTTTGGTAATAAGCAACCAATCAGATGTCAGCAAAGGACGCGCAGGACTGTGTCAGGGTTTCTGACAGCTGTTTGTAGGATTAAAGAAACAAAAGAACAGAAAAACCTATAAAGGCACTTCATGGTACCGAGTGAAGGCAGCGGAGCTCTGCTGGACACCACACTGAGCCCATCTAAACAAGGGCCAAGCTCTGTTAAGAGCTCCTAACACTGATTTGGTACGCTGAGACAGTTCAGTCCAGTGCCGGTGGACCCTATACTAGTCCAGTCCAGAGGTTGTAGCATGCCATGTTGATGACGGACTCCAGATGGTGGTACATGGACACCAGCTGAGGAGGAGGACTGCCACCGGCTTGTGGTTGTGACGGCAGCGGCTCTCGAAACACAACCTTCAGGCTCTGGAAAAAGACCTTCGCTTAGAGCTTTGCCAGGTTAAATACAGAAAGTGAAGCCATTCTGAGCAGGGGTGTCTAAAATGTGCAGCCTGCAACTTCAATCCAAGAACGCTAGAATTTTGTTTTAAACAGACAGAAACTTATAGGGTGTTTTCTCATTTGTTCATTTGCAGCTTTTTTCTGTGGTTCAGTTTTGTTCATACACAGAAAGCTGCAAACAAACCCAAATGTGTCAAAAACCTTCAGGCTGCTGATTTGTCAGACTACCTGGGGGCGGGGCTAGTTTGAACAAGACCACAACACAGTCTAATGCCCTTATCCTGATCTGTTTACGGATCATTTGAACTACTTCATTCAGTCATCATATTTTGTACCGTTTAGTCCTAAGCAGGATCACAGGAGCTGGCGTTTAACTCCAGCTGTGTTTGGCATTAACTTACACCTGATAGTCTGAGGTTGGGTTGTGTCCACACTACAAAGTCTATATGGTTCTTTTGTTCCACACCCTAGTGAGTGTTCTTACCTTCACAGAAGAACCACGAAATGGACCGCGGTTCTATGTAAATGGACTAAACACTGTAGATGTGAAAACACCTTTATGATTTATTGTTCATATTTCTACTAATGTGATGTCAAATAAATAATGCAGATGAACTGAAATAATTAAAAATGTTTGATTCAACCCAAACGATTTATCTTTAGTTCATCAAGTTTCGTGTTTTTATTCATTTTATTTTATGACAAATAAGATTAAGATACTAGAAAACAATCAAATCAAGGAATGTGATGATTTTCTTTTAGTAAATGCACAAAACCATGTTTATGTCTGGTATCTACAAAGGTTTACTGATCCTTTTCTACAAAAATCCAATACTTTTTTTTGGATTAAGTAACTTCTGTATTTTTAAGTTAAAAACATCTAATGTTTGTGGTTCGTGCGGTCTTGGTGATTTGACCCACGTCTCTTGATTTAGGACAACTACTTACTGTTTTTCCATGCTGTCGTTCTTTTTTAAAACACAGAAACGGTTTTGATACCTGTTATTGACGCTACGTTTCGCCGACGGCTGCCGGCTTCTTCAGGCTGACGCTGATGGTGGCGCGTCACTTCCTTCTCCGTTTATCTGCGGGCAGCAGAGGACGTTGTCGCCCTCTGCTGCCCGCTCTCCCCTCTCCGACGATGCAGTCCCATGCGTGGTCCAGCATGTAAACTCCGTCGTCCCTGTTCATGGTCCCACATCCACGTCTCCTTATCTCGATTGCTTCCTTGATCCATTTTTTGTATTTTTGTTGTTCGGTGGTTATGATCCGTGTGCTGTCCCAGTCCATTACATGGTTTTCTCTTAAGCAATGATCTGTTACGGCTGACTTTATTATTGTACTTTCTGCTTCTTCTTTAGCTGCTCTTGTGTGTTTTCGATTTGCCTCTCTCACACTCCTTTCTGTGTTCTATTGTTCGTGTGTTGAGTTGGCGTCCGGTTTCTCCTATGTATGTTTTATTGCAGATAAACGGAGAAGGAAGGGACGCGCCACCATCAGCGTCAGCCTGAAGAAGCCGGCAGCCGTCGGCAAAACGTAGCGTCAGCAACAGGTAACAAAACCGTTTCTGTGTTTTAAAAAAGCACGACAACATGGAATTAGAAATGACGCACAGCAAGAACACACCTAAGATACTTACTGTTTTTCCTGCTTGGTTGTCCAGAAAGACCAAAACAAAGCAGTCAGTGAACTTCTGGTTCAGCACAGCCTTGAACAGAATCAAAAACGTAGATCAGCAATAGTAGTACATCACAGCTTAAAGTTATGTCTTCCATCTCCACATTAGAAAGGCTAGAGATGCACTGACATGAAATTTTGGGCTGATACTAATATCTGATATTAATATAGCTGTTGAGGTCGTTAACCGACACACACACACGCGCACACACACACTCTCTGATCTTTACATTTCTGAATTCAGCAGACTAGAATAGACTGAAAATTATGCAAGCTGAATTTTTGAAAGTCTTTATTTTATAAAGATTTACTTCTATAAAGTGCAAACTAGATAATATGTGTGTGAATATGTTGCTATACACACACGCACACACACATTTACGTTTTTGAGATAATTTCCATCACTGTCACATGACTAAACAGTTACACATCCACTAGACGTCTGTCGGTCTGTCAGGACTCCAGTGAGACTGGGGTCCAGTAGAAACCTGACTGAAACACACACAAAGCTCCACCAACAGCTAATCTCAGATAAAAACAAAAAAAAAATACTGAGCAGGTTCTCACCAGATACTGGATACCACTTTCATCAAAGTGTCTGCAGCTTTGAGGGAATCGGTTCAGCAGGACTTTGATGAGGCCTTGGTACCACGCTGGGCTCATTGTGAGAAAACAGTCCTGTAACACACCACAGTCTTGTTAATGACCTCAGTCCGGGTTTGGGTGGGTAAATGATGCGCCTGTGGAGCCAGCTTGTTTGTTTATTTAGACGATTGCTTTTATCCAAAGCAACTTACAATTGTAGATGTGTGTGTGTGTGTGTGTGTGTGTGTGTGTGTGGTTAGTTCTTATGTTTGAACTAGTCTGGTTCTGCCTTTTCCAGCAGCACCCTGGTATCCAGTTTAACCACTAAGCCTTGATGATGGGGGACTCTTACCAGCTGAGGATCGATTTCCCCCACAGAGCGGCTCTGCACGGCCTGCAGCAGCTCCTCCAGCTCTGTGAATGACAGCTTGGCCAGCTTCAGTTTGTCCAGGGCCACATGCTCTCCATGGAATAATCTCCTCCACAGGTTGTCCCTGCGGCAGTGACCCATGGCCTGCTCCACGCTGGTCTGGATCTGCCTACGAGCTGATGCCACTTCGTTGTTGAGAAGAGGGAACAAAGGTGACGCGTACATCAGTCCCTGAGCCCCCGGTCGACCTCCTGCCAGAGGGTAAAACTCATTGCCGTCACTTGGGGCTGAGGCAGCAGGAGCTTCAGAGGAGGTTTCCTCCCAGAGGTCCTGGTCATTCCCACCAGAACCAGCATCCTCTGCTTGATCTGAAGGCAGCCTCTCGCCAGGCTCACAGAGATCGCGGTAGATTGGAGGAAGCTTTTTGAAGCGCCGCATGTCAGCGGTGAGGCGGGGAAACAACTCCCTCTGACTGGTCATGATAACGTAGAACCTCAGCCTAAACAGAAACAGAGAAGCTGTTTACTCCAAAAGCCGGTCACCATCCCTGTGATGTGATCTGGAAAGACACTGAAGACATCTGCACTCAACCAACCACAGTAGAGTTACTGAAACATGCAGGGGGTCTGGTAACAGCTCAGAGTCCCAGGTGTTCAGCTGGTCTCCAGACTCCCCACATTCCAGTCTGCTGGTACCAGTAACTAGAACCCAGAGCCCGCAGACTCCCAGTCTGTGCAATGACCCCAGGCCATCAGAGAATTTTATTGAATCTGAGCAAATTGAACTGAATCCGGTTTCGTGTTACTGGGCTTCAGTGTGAATCCGGACCAGATTCAGTTACAGCTGTCTGAGCTCACCTCAGCAGATGCCTCTCTCCGTCCGACTGCTCCTCGAAGGGGGCGGCATTATGACACACCACCAGGGACACGTCAAAGTCATCATGGTGATGAAGACCCTCCAGGTCCTTGTAGGAGCCAGAACTGCATGTGAAGCAGGAAAAGGAAAGAGAAGGTTGGGGAGAAGCCACTTAAGTGGAGACCAGAAATGTTTTAAGGGCTGAGGTGGCATTTCACCTGTTCCACAGTGCCACCAGGGCATACTCGTGCAGGTCTGGCGTCCCTTTCTTAGTGTCAGTGGGGACTGCACCCTTGGACATCCGTAGAGGCTTCATTCCGTAGGTGCCTGCATGGTCCGTGATGTAGTTGTAGAGCTGGTGAGCCGTTATCATCCCCGTGGAAATGGAAAAGCTCCCTGAAGGAAAAACAATCCCAGATGTTCACCGTAACCACTCGAAAGCATACTTGACCCAAATAATCTACCAATCAGTGTCTTTTAGTAAGAGACCTTTCTAAGACAGCAAGAACTACATTTCCGTTCGCACCTTTAAATCCACCTTTGCCTGACATTGTGATCAGTGACTCACCTTGTTTACAAAAAACTCATTTTACTCCCAGTGAGTTTGTGACAAGCATCAGAACAGCTACGTAGGTTTATATGAGCTTGGAGGAATCTACCCTTCACTGCTGATTTCAAAGTCATTTCCAGTGTCACCTTGAAAGACGTGATTATGTCCAAACTTGGGAATGTCTGGGTGATGGGAGATGAAGTCGTCCAGGAATTCAGTGAGCTGGTAGCCCTGCCGCAGTGTCATGTGACAGCCCACCAGGTACTGATGAACCACTCGTAGGTGGAAGTCGTAGCTGAAGGAGTGGACGTGCATCAGGTCTCGTACCTTATCACACTCCTCGGTGAAAAGCATGGAGAGCTACAACAGAGGGTGGACAAGGCCGTTAGCAGCTGCCAATGTGGGATTCTGTTTGTTACTCAGATCTCTCGGTCAAACAGAAGGTGGCGTTCTGTGGTGGTGCATAAAAAAAAACGGATTTTCATCAGATGTTATTTTCTGTTTTATTGTTAACCCTGTTGTTCTGCTGAGAGAGATCTTTATTAGACTTCACCTACGAAACAATCCAGACATATAACACCTCGTTTTTTGAAAACAACTTTAGTGTCTGACCAACAGGTTTCAGCTTCTGGCCTTCATCAGGGCAGCAGCAGCAGCAGACGAGTCAGAAACACACCAAACAATCACAGATCTTCACACACCAGATCTCCAGGAAATAAACATTTAAGATAAAATTATTTTCTGACAAAACCAACAGTTTTTGGGCTTGATTTGTTTTTAATTTGAACATATTTCGTATGTTTTTAGGTTTTGCTCTTTTCTTCCAACATTTTGACAATCTTTGAGGTCCGATGTTTAAAACTTATCAAAGCTCTTCAGGTGTACCAACATTCCCTCTGATTCTAGATGTGTTTCATATTTGTTGTATTTAAAGGTGTGGAGCACTCGTTTAATCAATACATTTGCGGTGGTCTCTAGTTGGAATGAATACCTCGTAAGTCGTACTTACAACAGGGAGAAGTCAGCTGGAGGAGAAAGTAGCTTCAGACGACAGGTTTTGGTTTTGGTGTCTTATTTCCTGATGTTTGGACATCTCACCTCAGATCGGATAACAGCAATGAGACTCTTCAACTGGTTTGCAATGTGGATGTTTTATCTCCACAAATAACACAAGTCGGGAGGAGCTCCTGCCATGTGGTGAAGTTGCTAAGGCTAACAGTTAGCTTCTACTAGCAGAGACTTCTCTACCGTCCACTGGATGCTAAAACGACAACAGCCTTCCGAGTCATGTCAAGCTTGACGTAGATCTGTCAGGATTTTCTAATCCTAGAGTTTTACGTCTGTTTTCTATCAGAAGCTAATGCAGGAGATTGGTGTAGGAGACTATTTTTATGTTCAGCTTGCATTAAAAACTCAAAGTGACTCATTACAATCAGAAATAATCATTTTAAAAATGGGTTTTCAGTGAACCACACCTTTAAACTCTGGCTGTCTGATGCTTCATGATGACTGATGAAAGCCAGAGACTAAACCACATTGATCATCTACTCATGTTCTTCTGAACAACAGTTTCTGGATGTCTGTTTGGATATGTCACCAAATCCAAAGTTTGGCCCAGATGCCATTTGCAGCCCCCAGCAGACTGCTGATGTAGCTAGACATTTTTATGATTACTTTTTATGCTTATTCTATTCTACACTAGAACGTTTTGCTATAGATAGTCTGTATGTTTAAATGCAACAGGACTGTGACTCACTATTGTAGAGATAAACTAGTGAAGGCTACCAAAGGAACATCGGTTTTGACCAACATATGTTTACGTAAGTTCTGAAATTCCTCTCTTTGCTGCTGCTGGTGGTGATGATCTGGTTCTGGTGGAGTCCACTGCTGGGACTCATCCCCACAGTGAGTGGTGTTAGTAATTAGTTTGAACTCAGTCCATCAGAACACTGGCTTAACAAGCAGGAGAGTTCAGCAGAACCAAGTGAGTTGAACCAAAGATCTCCAATAACAGAATGAGGAAAAGATCCAGTCTTGCTGGAACCAGGGGAGGGTTTTGGTTTGATGGAACAAACCTTGAAATGTGCATTAGTGACTAAATAACACAGAAACCTGCTGGGTTGGACATAAATAGCTTCTTTCCACACATCTGATCCATCAGAATCAGTAAACGTTTTTTCCAAATTTATTGAAAAACAATAGTAGAAGAAAACAGCTGGAATAAAAGGGCTGCAGCAAAATGTTGCTTTGTGATGCTCCTCAAAACTCGGTGAAAGCAAACTTTTACTCCTATAACTGAAATACCAGCTTAAAGGAGCTCCACCAGCAGAGCTCATGTTCTCTGAGCTGTGGGACTGTCCTGGAAGCTGTGCTCTGTGGAAGTCGCATTATTCTAATCGAAGACAAAACTGATTAAAACAAACCAGGAAGAGTTTCCATATATACAAGGAGATGGCTGAAGTTCTAAACGCCACGGCGGTCTGGATCACCATCAATCCTAATAAGGTTTCTGTGCGATTCCCAGAACTGATTCCAGCTCATAAGCAATCTTTATAATAGGGCTGCACAATATTAGGAAAACCTACGATATTCGATAACAGTGATTAATATTGCGATGACGATATTACTCAAGATAAATAAAAACTTAACTCAGGAACAAAAATAATCAAAAACAAAGAAATAAAAAAAAAATCATAAACATGAGAAAAGCTAAATATGTGAGGAAAGGGAAAAGAAAATGAACAAGAAAAGGCCATCAGTGGATCCCGGGAAAAGCAGAATCAGCAGAACTAAGCTAACTCAGGTCTTTGCTAACCATCAAAATTAGGTGCCATCCGCCTCGGGGGCGGGACTCTGACCTATGAGAACCCACCCACTTGGCCAAATGGGTGAAGAGCTCTGTTTGATGTGTTAAAAAAACATCATGCTTCCGTTTAACTGACAGCATGCATCATGTGTAGCAAACATTTGAGCTGACCATTCATTACGATATTTATCTGATCTTTACAATATGCATATTGTGCATGCTGATATCGCGATAACGATATATTTACGATATATTGTGCAGCCCTACTTTATAACCATGTTAAAAAATATTATTTCAAGTGTCAGCAGCATAGTTTTGTTTTTAGATGATTAAATGACCTTAGGATGCTTCATAGTGTTCGGTTTATCTTATAACAGGTTCACCCACATGACTTCATGTAAAACCCGATCAAGCTTCATCTTCATAAAAAGAAAAAAAAAACTGAAGAGAAAACCAACAACAATCCACATAAAAACCTTTTAGAGAAGACAGAGCAACATTACATAAAATACACTGAAATGAAGTAAACAGGAGTCATTTCTGATTGGTGGAGAAGTTGCAGGAGGATCTGAAACCTAAAGGATTACTGGGACTGATCGAAAAGGTCGGCCTGGTCCCAAAAACACCTGCTGCTCTTCAGAATAACAGACGCCAAACAAAACAAGTATCAGCAGATTTTGAGACAATCAGCAGACAGAACAGCAAAGCTGGAAGACCCACAGCAGCCACACCAACAAGCACAGAAAAAGAGGAAGCACAGAAGAGTTCAAAGGTCAACATATCACTAACTGCTCCGCAGAAAAGAGATCCCACCCCCCCACCCCGACAGTCCTGCAGCTCACACACGCTTCAATTAAAGATTTCCACTCATTTCCAGACAGATGAGACAGAAGGACAGATCAGGACTGGCGGCAGCAAGCAAACTGATGGCAAGGAGGGGCGGAGCCTGATTGGAGTGAGACGCCCCTCCTATAGGGTGGCAGGGACATACCGCACAATCAGATACTGCTGTGGCATCTGGAAACGGCTTGCAACGAAGTTTGGTGATGAGGCTGCCCTGATGGAGAGAGGACATAAAGTGGGACTAGGCACACACACAGAGAAAACACACAGATGGACAGAGAGGAGGACACAATGTCCAGAGGAACCTGATCCAGACGGTGATCCAGACGGGTCAGAAGCCCGTCAGCTGGACGCTGAATGACTTCATCATCTGTTAAGTTTAAAACTGAATTCAAGCTCTAATCACGATATGACAACATCTACCACTCTTATGGCTAGTTAATTCTAAAACATAAGCCACAACATTAAGGCCACCCATCAACGTCACAGTGGGTTACTGAAGGTGTCTTCTGATGTTTCAAGGTTGTCCGATACGTCTTACAGACCAATAACTGGAGCTAAACTCTGGTCCTGAGAACCCTGAAGTATTTCTTGAACCAGCTCTAAGCGATATTTGTAGGCCTTGTTAGACCCGAGGCTCGAGGCACGCGTGTCTTCTGAAGTTGGTGTGTCCGGAGTTTCACCAAACTACAGGTACAGCTCCAGCTCCAGGTGAATCAGAGACCTGAACCGGTAAAGAAACAAGGTCTCAACGAGCAGCAGTGATGAAAAGCAGAAGATGGCAGCCTTCATCAGCAAAAATATATCCACCATCCTCATACCTGAGAAGAAGAGCACCACCTGGTAGAGATGATCATCAAACCAACAGCACCAGGTCAGAAACAGTTTGTGTTTAAAGCCAGCCTCAGATACAGGGGATAGGTGGAACATAGCGAGATCTAAACTAGGTCTATGTCTTCAGTTTTCCGAGTGGCTGCTTACTTTAATCCATCATCCTCAATAGGACTAGTTGTTACTATCTTGAATATTTCTGTACCATGACTGTTAGTTTGAAGCAGCTACCAGGATGTGATGACCATCATTAGGACATTGACAGGTTATCTTCAGTACTTGGTGGCTCTCCCTGGTCCATTAATGAAGTGAGCTCAAAATTCCACAATCAGCTTCATTCCTCAGCATCATGTACTTCAGCCATTTAACAGCCTCTGCTGAGACAGGCCTGCCCCGGGTCAATTGATCCTGGGTAAATGCTGGACGTCTTAGCAGCCCAGGTAGTGTTTTTCCTTTTCCGCCACAGAGTGGCTGTTCCTTTCAGATGACTCAAATTTCCTCAAGTAGCTTTGTTATTGAGCTAACTACACAACTCCTGACTACATAAATGCTACCTCAACTGAGCCCAACTTCCCAGTCCAGCCTTAGTTCTTTGCTTCAGCTGCTAAGTTGGTGTATCGCAGCCTCTTGCACGCCTCATCGACTACATCCTCCCAAAGGACTTTCAGCTTGATGACAAATGTGTGATATCCAGATTTGAACCAGAGGACCAGATCTGGTCACAGGGTGGAAAATTAGCTTTTGTCCTAGGACCACTTGCATCTCCCAATATTTGGTGCCCTTTATTAGGCCTGAATCGGGAGATGATCTTGGTTTTTCTCCTGCTCGTGTGAAGGAAGGGGGTATTGATAGATAGATACCCTCTTTCCCTCCAGATCAGCTGGTAGGCATTTCAGCAGCTGACTGTGTCACCAGGTGTACCTCCCTTAAGTTAAGTTGATCTTCCAGTTGGCCAAGATATGTTCGAGGCTTCATTAAGTAGGCTGTCTCAGAGCATCAGCAGATACAGATGTTTCTGTAAAATCACCTGGCCCAGATTGTTAATCAGAACTACAGAACTACAGAACTACAGAGCTACAGAGCTAGAGTGTCCAGATTTACAATTCTCCCTCTCAGTTTACCAAACCTTAAAGATGATCCGCTAATAGATTCAATCACAATCTTCCCTTTTCGCAAAGGTCACACAAATTCTGTTTCGATTCAACTTCAATCTAAAGACGGCAGAACATAAAAGTCAAGCACATGTTGTTCAAAAGGGTTTCCAATGGAGTGATGACATCACCAAGACACGCTAACGTCTGATACGTAATGACTGATCCAGGTAAAACTACAGTTTTATCAATGGTGTTAGTGGACATGTAACATGCAGCATCTTCATGTTTCTACATGAAACACTCATAACAGTTGAATCTTTCTCAAATCAAAGCAAAAAGTATAAAGTACCAAGGTTTTAAACAGTAGTGAGAGCATTGTTGAGTGAGCTAACACAGAAAGTACCCCTTTCAGACCTTTCTGAAGGTCTTTGCTGGCCAGAACCACTTGGCCTGGAGATGTTTTGGTCACATCCATGAATACATTCCAACTCTTCCAGACCAGGTGGTAAATGGCCTGTATTTAGACAACACCTTCAAGGGTTCTACAACCCCCCCTAAGGTGCTTTAAAACACACCAATCATTCACACACCTATTCACATCCAGTGGTCCACATCTGAAGGACAAGGAACATTCTGTGAAGACAAGCTTGTCCCGGTTTGTGAGAAAGAAGACACATAGTAGGTACAATGGAGTAGTCACAAACAGAATGGCTTCAGTCTACCTGCACCAGCACTCTGTGGTATTTCCAGAGTGTGCACTGTGAGAACTCAGAATACTGCTGAACGGATAGATAACTCTGTCGCTGCAGAGTTTCACCGTGCCTGCTG